>NC_142867.1:138735000-138912500 GCF_051225735.1 Oryctolagus cuniculus
TTGGTGACAACCCCTCTCTCGGTAACTAATCCATTAATCTTATATAATACCCCACTGGCCTCGCCCCACTTCCCAACAGAGAACCCTAATTGAACTTGACTTCCAGAGGGGACAAACCACCCTCAAAGCTCGCCACACACAGGGACAGAGCTGTGTTCCCCCCTACTGGGGAGTTCACTTGCATTGCGCTGGGGGTTCTGTTGCTTCCAGAGTGGCTTTGAACGCCCACCTGCTTCTCCATTGTCTTGAGGGCTTGGGTTTTTATTTCAACGTCAGTTTGTGGTTAACACCGGTTTTCGTGATATGCTTGTGGCTGGGGTGTCTTTGCACGGTAGGTGAGCCTGCGTCTCCTTTCCCACTGGGACCTGTCTTCTCTCCTCTCTCTACCTGGGACAAGGCGCTTTGAGTGGATGCCCTGTTCTCATCTCCTGCCTTCCCCGCGCTGACTCCAAATCCTTCTCACAGCCTTAGCCTCTTTCTGTCGAGGCCCTGGGCCACGCCTCCCAGACCTGCTTGTGGTGGCGGGTCGCTCCCCTCACCCAGCCATGGTCCACTCCTCATACCCAGCCAGCAGCCCCAGCATGTGGGAGGGAGGATCCCCTGCTGGCCAGGGAGCACACAGCCCAGCTTACGTGTGCTTGTCCCTGAGCCCCCAGCACCTGCTCAGTGTTGTGAACTGCAGAGTGATAGAAAGGAAAGGAGAAACAGCAGGAGGAGGAGGAAGAGCTAAATCAAATGCAGTTCATCCCACCTTTGATGTCCATCTTGCCGCTAGTCCTCAGTCAGCAAGGAGTGCTGGGGGGTATAGGCGGGCCTTGTGTCCTTGGAATGCTGGCTGGAGCAGAAGCGCATTTTATTTCTGATCAAGACGTCTATGAAAATGATCACTATTGGATGCAATATTGTTTGTGAGAGCAAGGCAAGTGCCCATTGACAGATAGATGGGTAAGCAAACCGTGGCACATGTGCAATGAGATATTATGCAGCTTTAGAGGGGGGGGGGATGTGATACCTGCTACAACGCACATGGACCTCCAGGGTCCCGGGCTCACCAAAGCATTCAGACACAAAAGGACAAACATTGCAGGATCCCACCTGTTGGACTACTGAATCGCTGAGACAGGAAGAACAATGGTGGTTGCCAGGGCCTGGGGGCCGAGGGGGAATGGGGAGCTAGGATTTAATGGGGACAAGAGTTTTATGTTTTGAAGATGAAAAGAGCTCCGTGGACGGATGATGGCGACGGTGGCCCAGCAGATGAGAATGTACTTAATCCTGCAGGACTGTACACTGGAAAACCGTTAAGAAGGTCCATTTTATGTTCTGCGTATGTGATGACAACCTTACAAAGGAAAAGACAGCAAATGTCTGGGAAAATCAGCCCTGGCAAGTGGTTTACCAGGTGAGTAAGCGCTCCCTCTGAGTCCTTTGTAATAGCAAACAGAAAGCCCATCAAGGGAAGGCTGGTAGGGTGGACCCCCAGGTGGCAGGGCACACAAAAGGAGAGCTGGGTGACCTTGCATTTCCATTTGTGCTGTGACAACAAAGAGGAAGTGGCTGTCAGCCACGGAACAAAAACCTCAGAGGTAAATTGGAGCACCCAAGACTGGGGACACAATGGAGGAGAAACCCTGACTTCCACTGTGGGGAGACAAGGGCCTCCTTGTGCCCGATGACTGTCCACTCAGGCATCACCAACCGCTGCCAACCATTGTCCCCCGGGGATGCAGAGGGCGGGAAGGGCGTGACTCACCCAGGGGCTGAGCCTGCTGGGGGCGGCTGGATGCAGTGTCACTGAGCACGTGGAAGGGTGATGAGTGAGAGTCAGACTTCCTAACAGGCTGGTGGAACTCGAAGAGGCGGCAGGCAATATGACTTTTTTTCCAGAAGCCTGGCCCAAATTAAAAAAAAAAAAGATCAAAAGTAGATTACGGAGCCGCAGGGAGCCTCGTGGGCTGAGAGTGAACGGGCGGACCTCACAGGTGCATAACAGAGGGCCGATGTCCTGGCTTCCGTGTCAGGACCTCCATGCCAGTTCTGTGATCTCTTGACTTCTGCTGACGAGGGTGCTGAGTCGGCAGGAATGAAGGACGACTGCAGGAAGGAGAACCCATCTCCTCCGCGTCACCCACGAGGCTGTGCCCTGCGCAGATGCCGGGCCGTGCGCAGATGCCGGGCCGTGCGCATCCACGCTTCGCCACCTCCCTGCAGCAGAAGTGCACGCAGGAGGCGAGACAAGAGTGAGGCAGCCAGCATGCAGGGTCTTTCCCAGCCTCCCCCGGGGGAAGCACTGGTGCCGGGGAAGAGGAGAGGAGGGGTCAGGTTGCTGTCAGTCAGGGTGGTCCTCTTAGGGTAGCCCTGAGTGGGCTGGGAGCAGGTGCGGCTCTGTCTCCGTAGGGGGCGCTGTGATCCTGGGCTCATTCACTACTGTTGCTATCACTGTTGCTCTTGTGGAGTCCCTTCTCCTTCAAGGACTAACAGACTCACCCCTGCCTAGGTCCCCGGATGCAGTGTGTCCCGGGGCCCCTGCTACCACCCCAGATGGGGTCCTTCGTGTTGCTCCATCTTCCAGTGCACACATGCTCTCCTCTGGGCCTTTGGCTCTGCTGTGGAGCCCTTCTGTTCCCTGGTTACTTTATCCTCGTCACAGGTAGAGCCACCTGAATCACAAATCTGAAATGCTCCGGGATCAGAAACTTTGTTTTCTGGATTTAGATACTGAGTGTTTTACATTTGATAGAAAAGAACTTAAAAAGTTTTTTTTCAATGTTTATTGTATGCAGTATTATTCCTAAGATATTTATGAAATTTAAAACATTGGTCTAAAAGTTGTTATTTTTTCCTTGAATATTCTAAATCTAACATGTGACCATTTGGATTAATTTTCAGATTTGCAGGACATGAAAGATATATAGAGTGCCCAAGAACACTTTTTTTTTTTTTTTTCGACAGGCAGAGTGGACAGTGAGAGAGAGAGACAGATAGAAAGGTCTTCCTTTGCCGTTGGTTCACACTCCAATGGCCGGCGCGGCCGGCGCACTGTGCTGATCTGATGGCAGGAGCCAGGTGCTTCTCCTGGTCTCCCATGGGGTGCAGGGCCCAAGTACTCGGGCCATCCTCCACTGCACTCCCTGGCCACAGCAGAGAGCTGGCCTGGAAGAGGGGCAACCGGGACACAATCCAGCGCCCCAACCCGGACTAGAACTCGGTGTGTCGGCGCCGCAGGCAGAGGATTAGCCTAGTGAGCCGCGGCGCCGGCCCAAGAATATGTTTTAACACATTTAGGAGGTTTGCTTACAGTTATGACAGAAATACCTCAACTTTTAGGTATCAAAATATCCCAAGCAAACACAGAAGGTATTTGGGGTCAACTTACTTTCTAATACAAACAGCACATCATATCAATTGACTTTTTAACCAATTCTCAAAAACATGCAAAAACATTTTGTAATTGTCAAATAACATGTTTCTGTGGCTGAAGAAGATACAAGAAAACTTACCCAAAAAAACCTCAAATTATCCAACTCCACTAAGAAATAAAAAATTTGCAAATTAAGTAATTAATGCTTTTGCGTGAATATACTTTACTCTTACTCACAAATTTATTGAACTGCTGGACATACAATTTACTACTTAAAGAAGACCATAGCTGAATTATTTAATGCTATTTAGAGAGTATTACTTCTCTGGGTAGGCCTGTTTCCTACCAGTCCTCAATTAATACTAAAAAGCAATCACTTGATGGCTTTTCTCACAAATTACGATTAACTGATTCATGAATTAACAATTTGTTAAGCAATTTACATGGTGTAATGACCAACCAAAGGAATCATCGGAAATTGTTCACTGCACAATTCTGTCACTAGCAATACTGAACCGAGAATTTGATAGATATTGCACTTAGTTGGGGTCCATGTTTCCAAACATGGGATGCAGCAGGGTAAAGGCGGTACACATATCAAGCTTTGACTTTTCATGTTCCTTTTTTAAGAGCACCTCCAAAATTTGGGGGGCTGATTAGTACAGTACAGAGAACAAAAGGGAAACACACAAAGTGGCACTTACCACCATGAGTGCTCATCTTATCATGGTTATAACTAAGGGTATTATTAATTTTTCTTTTACTTGCTTTTCTTTAGCACAAAAAACAAAGCCAATAACTTGACTTGAGGTGTACACACAAACTTATATAAAAATACCTTTAATAAGTAATATTACATTTTAAAGTATTGGAAACGAAGATTCTGTGCTGTTTTGTGTTTTGACTTAATTCCACAAGAAGACATAAACATTCAACCTGGGAGGGTGATACTGGTACGAAAGCCGTTAACGTTCAAACCGCATTCCTGTGCCTTTGTGCTTGCCAAAGGCTATGCAGTGTCCAGAGAGCACTCATCAGAGAAAAATGTCAGTCACAGCTTTCTGAACTTGCTGGAGCTACTGATGAGAAAGCAAATTGGAAGGTGCAAGTTCATCTTTGTTTTCAAAGATGTTTTAATTTTTCTTCTTATAGAAAAAGTGTAAGCCAGTATTATAAATATACTTAAGCCATCGATTAAAAAAAAAGATTTACTTATTCATTTGAAAGTCAGCATTACAGGGATAGAGAGAGACAGAGAGATCTTGCATCCATTGGTTCACTCCCCAGATGGCCCTAATGTCCAGGGCTGGGCCACACTGAAGCCAGGAGACAGGAGCTTCATCTGGGTCTCCCACATGGGTGCAGGGGCACAGGCACTTGGGCCATCCATCCTCTGCTGCTTTCCCAGGCAGCTGGACAGGAAGTTGAGCAGCCGGGACTCGAACCTGCACCTGGATGGGATGCCGGCACTGTAGGCGGTGGCTTAACCGGCACCATTCCCATCGGCACGCTCAGGCCTGCCCCTCGCTGGCTGAGAAATGTCTTATGTCATGTTTATTTCTCTCCCCAAGATCCATACACTGCCCCAGCCCTGAGCAGCGTCTTGCTACGACGCGATGTGGCTTTGACTTCGGTCCCTAACCAGGGCAGCAGTCCCGTGTCAGCACCAGAACCTGCCTCGCCTGCTGCTCCTCTCTCGCCAGACCCAGCTGTGCACGCTGCTCTGCCCAGCCCCGAAGGACACGGCTTATGGCTTAAGGCTGCCTGTGCGCACCCACGACCCATGGGTGGTTGGCGCATGCGTCATGGAGTCAGACGCCACTCCACCTCACACACCACCAGGAGGAAGTGCACCTGCTCCCCGCCGTCAGGAAGAGCATCTAGGGCGGGCCCTGGCTCCTCTGTGACTGCCTCCAGCTGCCTGTGTGGCACCGTCCCATGTGGGGGCCCTGGGGAGCCACGAGGAGCTCCTCTAAGGAGTTTCTGCCTATATCTGGAATGAGGAGAATCCCAGGGAGAAAGGCCCAGCTAGGGGGCCGGCGCTGTGGCGCAGCGGGTTAACGCCCTGGCCTAAGGTGCCAGCATCCCATATGGGCTCTGGTTCAAGTCCCGGCTGCTCCTCTTCCAATCCAGCTCTCTGCTGTGGCCTGAAAAGGCAGTAGAAGATGGCCCAAGTGCTTGGGCCCCTGCATCTGCATGGGAGACCTGGAAGAAGCTCCTGGCTCCTGGCTTCAGATCGGCGCAGCTCTGGCCATTGTGGCCAATTGGGGAGTGAACCATTGGATGGAAGATCTCTCTCTCTACCGTTCCTCTTTCAGTCTAACTCTGACTTTAAAATAAATAAATCTTTTTTTCTTTTTTTTTTTTTAAAAGGCCCAGCTAAACAGCATCAGTGCCTTGGGGAGCCTCGGGGAGGCCTGAGGGCTCACAGGTTTCCTTGTAGATGCCCCAGGGAACGTCTGTCCCCCCGGGGCTGGGTCCAGGCTCACAGCCTCCTCAAGATGTCACAATGGGAACCAGCCCCATTCCTTGCCTCTCGGGTGGCAGGTGGCAGAGAGGGCCTGGGGGAGACAGCCCTGCTCTGCCCAGGCTGCAGCTGTCAGGGATGCTGGCATTGGGCACCTGCAGCCAGGTGACCAGTGCCCCACCTGCGTCAGCAGAGAGCGGCTGTCTCCCCCCTCCCCCTCCCCCCTCCTCCCTCCATCACCACCTCGGAAAATCACAAGCAGGAAGTGGGCTGGAAGAAATAGAAAAGCCAGCTCCAAAGTCTGCCCTGTCCATGCCGCCCCCTCCTGCTGCCCCTCAACAGTTCCAGGCTCAGCTTCATTCAACACGTGACCAACAGTGGGTAGTTCCGACCCCCCAGGCCAGGCTGGGGGACGTGGCCTGTTGTTCAAGTCCTAACCTCCCATACCTGTCACCGTGACCTTATTTAGAGGTGGGGTCTTTGCTGATGTGATCCAAGTGGAGCTGAGGTCGTGCTGGGTTACAGTGGCCCTCTCCCAAGAGACTGAGACACAGAGTGAGGAGGGGGACATGCTGCCGCCTCCAGGAGCACGTGAGACCACAGAGGGCTGGAAAAGCAGAGGTAGACCCTATCCTAAAGCTGTCACAGGCAGCCAAACTCCGAGGACACGGAGCTTTCACAGGTTCGCCCTGCAGAACCAGACAGAATCTGTTTCTGTTGTCTACAGTTCACGGAGTTTTGTAAAGAAAACCCAGGAACCAAGAAAGCGGCAGCAATCACCCACCGAGTGAGGGCCATTATCCAGCTGACCCAGATAATACGGGCTAAAATTGGCAAATCTGATAACAGGCACCTGGGAACCAAGCTCCTGTTTAGACACATTAAGCCAGCCGGGATCTGACCGACACACACAGGCGAGTGTGTGTGTGTGTGTGTGCGCGCGGGACTGTCTGCATATAGGACAGAAAACACTTCTGGGTGCAGGAAAAAAATGCAGAGTCCTGGGTGGTCCCAGAGAACTCACAGGTGACTTGCTGAGGACAGGGACAGGCAGGGACAGGGGCTGGGGCATGACTGGGGTCCCTGGGGGAACCACACCACAGGAGCCCTCCAAGAGCGGGTATCAGGCAGGCAGGGCGAAGCTGTTTGGGTCAGTGCCACGGAAGCCTGTGGTGCTGCCGCAGGGTGGCTTGGGAAACAAGACCTTTGCAAAATCAGGGGCCCAGGCAGGGTGGAAGGCAGCTTCCCAGTCTACATGCAGAGCCGTTTGCGCCAAGGTCAGAAGTGCGCATGTGGACTTCACCCAGTTCATCTCGCAAAGGGCCCTTGAGCCATCTATCTTGATGCCTTTGTCACTCCTGGGGTCAAGAGGTCTGCATGTCTGGTTGGCAGATAATGGCCTGAAGCTCAGAGACGGTGGATCACGGCGCTCCTTTGTGTTTTCCCCAGGCTCACACCTGAGCCAGGCTCGAGCACAGTGCACATTGGAAACACGCGTCCTCTCTGTCCAGGCAGAAAGCCCCGTGCAGAGCAGAGCACAGCCCAGGATCTTCATGGAGCAGGAGACATCTGCCTTCTCCTCTGTGGGCGCAGATGCATATGTAGAAAACCCGTGCTGTGGCCGGCCCTGGCTGAGGTCATGGTTGTTTACCGGATGCACCCACTTGACCCTGGTGTGAGTTGGTTCACGTCCAGTCTGGGCGGTTTAGGGCTAGAAGTGACCAAATCGATGCCCTGTTCCCGTCCGTCAATGACTCCCTGGCAGCCTCCCTGGGACCTCTCTCCAGCTCTCTTCTGCAGAGCAGAACCCGAAAATCATGAAAACTTTTGATTCAGTAAAGATTTCTTGTTTAGAAAAAAGTTAATGGGGCCAGCGCTGTGGCGTAGTGGTTGAAGCCGCCGCCTGCAATGCTGGCATCCCCTATGGCTGCTGGTTCGAGTCCTGGCTGCTCCTCTTCTGATCCAGCTCTCTGCTATGGCCTGGGAAAGCAGTAGAAGATGGCTCAAGTCCTTGGGCCCCTGCACCCACGTGGGAGACTCGGAAGAGACTCCTGGGTCGTGGCTTAGGATCGACCCAGCTCCGGCGGTTGCAGGCATTTGTGGAGTGAACCAGTGGATGGAAGACTCTTTTTCTCTCTTTGCTTCTGCCTCTCTGTAACTCTGCCTTTCAAATAAAATAAATAAATAAATAACTTTAAAAAAAAAGTTAATCCTCATGTTTATAGAGATTATCTGTTCTGTTCTCTATTCCACTCTGTTCAAAATGGCCAGTTCTATTTATAAGCACTGGAGTAAAATGAGTCTCTGGCTAATTCGGGAGGACGTTTGAAGATCATTTAAACAGTTGGTAAAGATTTTGAGGTCAGATTAAAAAAAAGACTTTCAGATCCCCTGAAAATACCACCTCTTGCCCATGGGTCATGATGGTACGTTTGTGTGTGTGTGTGTGTGTGTGTGTCTACCAGCTCCGTTGTGTACAGCCGAGGGATCACAACCTTTTTAGTCCCTTTATCTACATAATTGAATTGTGAACACCATAAGAAAACAGTGAGCACCACAGCTGTGGCCTCCCTTCGTGGGCCTCTGGTCACCCCAATCTGCCGTCTACTCCTGTGAGATAAACTGTTCTGGCTTCCACAGATGAGTGAGATCACGCGGTATTTGCCTTCCCAGGCCTGGCTTACCTCGTCTCGCAGCGCTGCGTCGTTTCTTCCGGCTGCACAGGGCTGCGTGCTCCGTGTGGATTGTGCTTTGTCTGCTCACCCACCGAGGACTGAGGGACCCTCGGGCTGCTTCCGTCCTGGTGACTGTGAACGTGGGAGTGCGGATGTGTCCTCGGCTGCTGGAGTTCATTTCCTTCACACGTCTATGCAGTAGTGGGATGGAGTCTAAAGCTCGCATCACCTTGGATGGCATGCAACACTCAGACATCCATGTGCCAACGCTGACCTGCACAAGGACCTCAGCCGTGAGCTGCATTTGCTGGCTGGGGTTGGGGAGTGCTCTCTCTCACCTACTTGATTGACAGCTGTCCTGCCACCACACCAGCACAATCCTGGACAGAGAGGCCCAAAATAGTTGTATTAAAACCTTAAAACCTTCCTGTTGCTGCATCCAAGGTCGCCAAGTTCAGTGGCCATTCTATGAGATGCCCTTGGACTTCCCTCTTCTTTCCTGTGGTTAGTGTCAGGATCCTCCCTCCGTAGTGAGTTCACTTGTTTTCTCGTTAATGTTTTTAATTGATTTCATTTCCTTTCCAGGCCGTCTCGGGCATTGTTGCCGCACCAATCTCTCACAGGTCTTCTCTCCATCCTTCTGTTACCAGAGAAAAGAGCTGTGGGAGCCATGAGGTTCTTATCTTCAGGCAAGAAAGAATTCAGGCGTGAGACAGAGAGTGGTGTGATAAGGCTTTATTGGGGAGAGGGCATCCGTCAGGACAGACAGCAGGGACGGAGAGAGAGCACCCAGTTGCTGGGACGGGGGAGAGCAAGGTTACATGGTTGAGTGGAGAGAACACACCTGGGCAGGCCAGGCAGGCAGCTCAGCAGAGAGCAGAGGGCTGAGTACACAGTCTCTGGACTCCTTAGGTTTTAAGGGAGCCTCTTTACCCCCTCCCCCTCTCCCCCAGGATGAAGGATGGAGAGTCCTGGTGGAAGGGTTTGTTGGGTGAAAATTAGCAAATCCCTCCCCAGATTTGCTGGCTACAGGCAGAGTAGGGGGCCTTCCCATAGGGCATCTGAGAAAGTTCTATTGACCAGTGTTATCAGGTAACCCATTTGGTCCTGAGGGGGCAGAATTCTCCTGGGAGCTCTCCTTGGGGGAAGGGCTGGACCACCTGGGAGGTTGTCAGGGTCTGGGCAGGACTCTGAAGTGCAAGATGCTGGGCTTCTGGGGCTCCCACAGCAGGTGCTGGTTTCTTTAGCCCCTCTCTCACACACACATCGGCTAATTTTTAACTTCCTACCTAACACTTCTGCTTGGTACTCAGGTCAGATCTGACCACTCCACAACCGCATCCTTTGAAGACCCAGCCCTCTGCTCTCATATGTGACCCTCGTATCAGTCTGCAAGGCGCTGAGCTGGTGGATCAGAGAGTCACCTCATCAAGCTCACATCGGTGCAGCCCTTCCCAGTACAGAGCACGGGGCACTGAGAGGCACAGGGGCCGCGGGGGGCAAGGGACTGCAAGGGAGGGCAAGACGGAGCCTGGAGATGGCGGCAGCGCGGTTTCTGAGAGAGGCGTGGGGAGACAGAAGGATGGTCATGGGGCCACATTCGTTTCTCCATAGAAACCAGAATTGCAATTTAGAGATTATCAATGGCCACGATTGGCTCCCTAGGAAAACCACAGAACTGTCTCCAGAGAGGGAGGCGACAAGGAGCCGGGAGCTTTCTCTGCCCTGAGGACCCCAAATGTGGGACCAGAAGCAATGGCTCCACCTGTGGAACTGGGTTCCCAAGAGCTGGGCTCTTGGAGGAGGGAGTGACTCGTGGGCTTAAAGGGGTTCAGATGTTAAATCCAGGACTCAGGCATCGCGGGGGCCAGACTGACAGGTGGGGACGATGTATGCACTCTCGCATTTTTGGATTGGGGCAAGAGCCAGTAACCCCGTGACATCTGCTGTGGCACAGGCCCCACCTCCTGTCTCCACCGTGCGTTCTTCCCCACACCACGCTTTGTTCCATCCCCAGGGCCCACATCTGCACACCACCCACCCCACCGGCCACCACGCACAGGGTGAAGCAGTCAGGCGGCTCAGTTGAGAATAAAAAGGGTCAAACTTCCAACAGCTTACACCTGCTTCTCAAGCACCCCCGTGCATAGGAAGAGCCCTGTGAATGTGCTCAATGCAGATTTTCTTACCGTGCGGGCCAGAGTACCTGGGGAGGATTGAGGTTCTGCGACCTAACACACACTGGAAGCGCAGGCACACAGACAGCTCTCCTGCCCAGGAAGGGGACACAAGCAATTTGCTGTACAGTTCAGCCTGCATCCCCAAAGTGGCTGCTGCAGATCTCACCACTGTGTCTGCATCCAGCCAGCAGAGAGGAAGAAAGGGTGAAGATGCAGAGGCAAGGCTGCTATCAGTTACCTTTAAAAAATTACTTTAATTTGAGAGTCAGAGTTACAGAGAAAGAAAGAGAAGGAGAGAGAGAGAGAGAGAGAGATCTGCCATCTGCTGGTTCACTCCCCAGATGGCCAGGGCTGGGCCATGCTGAAGCTAGGAGTCAGGAGCTCCTAGTCTGGGTCTCCCACGTGGGTGCAGGGGCCCAAGGACTTGGGCCATCTTCCACTGCTTTCCCAGGCCACAGCAGAGAGCTGGATCAGAAGTGGAGCAGCCGGGACTCGAACCGGCGCCTATACGGGATGCCGGTGCTGCAGGTGGTGGCTTTACCCACTACGCCACTGCCCCAGCACCTTCACTGCTTCGTGAGGAAGGTGGCTGTTCCCTGACTGAGGGTTCCCAACGTTGCTGGGAACTCAGAGGAACCAGGGAACGCTGTCTGTGGGAGGGCTGTAAGCCCAGGCGGCACCTATGGGTCCTGTAACCACGGAGACTCAGTGAACGGATACCAGGGAAAGACGGGCCACTGGGTACTCTTACGAGGGTTTAGGAAGAGTCAAGCTTTGACGGTAGCAGATACACATCATTACTATCATATAGATACATGTAATAGCAGCAGCACTGAAAATGGATAACATTACATGCAGTGTCCCCTGGTTTCCACTGGGGACTCATTCCAAGACCCCCATGTGGTGCCTGGAACCACAGAGAGTACTGGATCTCATGAATACGGTGTTCGTTACCGTAGCAACCGCAGCCTGCCACTTCCGCTTTCCTTAGGTTGACAGCTTTCACCTTTCACTGAAAGCAGGGGTGGGGAGCATTTTCCTGCCGAGGGCCATTTGTGGGCCGTATACATCGATCAGCTGAAAAATTAGCCTGCTGTGGGTTTCTTGAATTTTGAGCCCCACCTGCGGTTGCCTTGGCAGGGCCAGACCGAATGTGTTCAGGGGCTTCCTATGGCCTGCGGGCTATATGTTCCCCAGTCCTGACGAAGGGAAACACTTCGCAGCTTCTCATTGCCGTATCTAGGCTGCTGGCACCACTGCCCTTGCACTTCAGGGCTGTTACTGAGTCATTTGAATGCGAGCACTGGTGATGCCAGTGACAGTGGACCTGGTAACTCAGACAACCACCAGCGACTAACATGGCGGGGGGGGGGGGCAGCTTATACAGTACAGGTGGTACCCACGGAAGGGGATGGCACGACCTCTCACCAAGTCACCCAGAATGGTGTGCAATTTGAAAGTTGTGGATTTCTTCTTTCTGGAATTTTCTATCTAGTATGTTTAGGCTGTGGTTGACCACAGAGAACTAAAACCATTGAAGACAGAGTTGTACCCAAGAGAGGATGACAGTAGAGGTACTGTGTGCCAGATAGTGTTCTAAGAAGGGGATTAAGTGGCTAGCTCAGGTCACACAGCCAGCGACTGACTCTGCTGAAGTCCAAGTGGCTGTCACCAGGCGCCGTGCCCTTGACCCACTGGTGTGCTGGTGGAGGCTTGTTGACCTGCTCTCCAAACACACGCCCTGGTTTGCAGCCTGGGCCAAGTGCTGTGGTGCAAACACTCCAGCTAGCCACATGACATCACTGGACAGAGCCGGGAAGGATTAGCATGCACGATGCTCTGCGCACCGCTTTCTTACACTACAGGTCGGCGTTCCCACCACACTTGTACTGTGGGTTTCGGTGAACGCAGAGCATAGAATGACCTGATAAGCTCTGGGAACTGGTAACCTTTGTGTTTAATACGGCTTATTTTAATTGCACGTTTCTGTCATTTAATCCGACTAGGTTTAACGGCCAGCTTGTAAAATTCCTGACAGTTTAACAACTGCCTTGGTGACCCACACAGGCAGACTCCACCCTCCGCTGCCTCAACGAGGATGTTTTACACGCAACTTGGATATAAACATCATACATCTGTGCACCTTCAAAAACAGCAACCTTTTTAGCCAAAAGGGACTTTTGCCCCCAGGCCAAAATTCTATCTTTCCTCCCTGGTTTTCGACCTTCTTTGTCCCCAACATTTCAGGAGTAACACCTTTTAAAAAATCATGTCTTGTTTAAAAAAAAAAGATTATTTATTTATTTGAGAGGTAGAGTTACAGAGAGAGGGAGAGACCCAGAGAAAGTTTCTCCCATCTGCTGGTTTGCTCCCCAAACTTCGGAGCTGGGCCGATCCGAAGCCAGGAGCTAGGAGCTTCTTCCAGGTCTCCCATGAGGGTGCAGGGCCCAAGCACTTGGGCCATCCTCCACTGCACTCCCAGGCCACAGCAGAGGGCTGGACTGGAAGAGGAGGAGCCGGGACTAGAACCAGCATCCTTATGGGATGCCAGCACTGCGGGCAGAGGCTTCACCTACTACGTCACAGCGCCAGCCCCTAAAATAAATCTTTAAAAAGCTAGATTTACACCTACACACATCCTCAAGCAATCCAGAAAAACAAAACTAAGAAAACAAAGACACTAAAACTTTCAGCAAGAAAAACTCGTGTTACTTCCAGGGGAGGAAGAACAAGAGAGGAAGAAGAGTTTCCAGCAGCAATGCTTGCTTTGCCCGAGACCGTGTCACGGTGCTCGAACCTTCTAAGGAAGACGATTTCGAGATTAAAACGCTAGTCCCAGGCAAGCCAGTGATCAAATGGAGTGAAAAGAAAAAAACACAAAGTTCCTTCCAGGCATTCAGTAGCGGATTAGCGCATTTACTTCCCAGCCAGGTACCTTTCTGAAGGTGCCAAGAACTCTTTTCTAAAATGCAAAAAAGGGGGTCCCCGGAGGAGGACACCAGGCACCGAGAGTGGTCAGAACCCACGCCTGTGTGACAAGCAAGCCGAGGACAGCAGCTTCCACGAGGCCCGGGAAGAAGAAAGGTCCACAGCAAGTGCTTCCTTTCCCTTTCCAAAGATCACAAATCAGGGAAGGGTCTCCAACACCGTAACACGTACGCAAATATCAAAACTCACCGGCGGGCCGGCGCCGCGGCTCGCTAGGCTAATGCTCCGCCTTGCAGCGCCGGCACACCGGGTTCTAGTCCCGGTCGGGCGCCGGATTCTGTCCCGGTTGCCCCTCTTCCAGGCCAGCTCTCTGCTGTGGCCAGGGAGTGCAGTGGAGGATGGCCCAGGTGCTTGGGCCCTGCATCCCATGGGAGACCAGGAGAAGCACCTGGCTCCTGCCATCGGATCAGCGTGGTGCGCCGGCCGTGGCGGCCATTGGAGGGTGAACCAATGGCAAAGGAAGACCTTTCTCTCTGTCTCTCTCTCTCTCTCACTGTCCACTCTGCCTGTCAATAAATAAATAAATAAAACCTCACCGGTGGGAATAAATGGAACGGACGCACATGCAGGGCAGGTACAGAGTCACGCAAGGAAAGCTCACCAGCTCCCACCTGAGCTTAGTTTGGGAAATGGCAGAGGGAGAGGAAGATGCAGGGGAAAGCTGGGGAGGCAGAGGTTTTGTGCAGTAGTTTCTGTTCTTCCACAAGGAGAGACGAGCACAACCTTGGCTGGGCTGCGACTATTAAAAATAGCTTTGTGGACATACCACTGGAAAACCATGACGTGCACTTCTCAAGAGTACTTGAGAAGGTTCTTGGAAAACAGAATTAAAAAATGTTAATTTTTGGAATTCATGCATAATCCTTTCAAAATATGCTTTTTCCATGACCTTCATGAAGACCCTTCATACACATGGATTTCATAACTTTTTTTGGCACCAAAATATCTTTTTTTTCATTCCACTTCCTATGAACCTTTGGACACACCTTTGTATTTGAAGTGTGCAACTCGAAAAGTTTTGACGCATATGCCCCCCTGTGAAACAATTACCACAATCAAGATAAAGAAATTATCCAGGGGCCAGCATTGTGGGGGCACTGCAGTGGGCTAAGCCACCACTTGTGGAGCAGCAGTTCGAATCCCGGCTGCTCCACTTCCAATCCAGCTCCCTGCTGATGCGCCTGGGAAAGCAATGGAAGGTGACCCAAGGGCTTGGGTCCCTGCCACCCACGTGGGAGACCTGGATAGAATTCCTGGCTCCTGGTGGTCCAGCCCTGGCTGTTGCAGCCAACTGCAGAATGAACCAGTGGAAGGAATCTCTGTCTCGCTCACTCACTCTGCCTGTCAAATAAATATATAAATATATTTTTAAACGAGAGAGAGAGAGGAGAGAGAGAGGAGAGAGAGAGGAGAGAGAGAGAGAGAGAGGAGAGAGAGAGGGAGAGAGAGATGTCTCTCACCCCCAGAGTCTCCTGCCTCTGTGTAATGCCTGCCCTGGAACCTGACCCTCCTTTGCACCCCAGACCCACCCTGCTATGCTTTCTGTCACTGTGAATTAGTTTGCATTTCCCAGCAATTTACATAAGTGGAAACATACAGGGCGGATGTCTGCTTTTCTGGTGTCATCGTGAAGAGCGTCCCTTCCGTCTGGGCGATAAATCATCCTGTAACCAACATCCTAACAGGCAAGGAGCTGGCTGCTAGCCTGCTCTTAACCCCTGGCTGCCTTCTTCTACCAGGAGACTAAACTGACCGTGGCTTTCCGCCTCTTCCTGCGTGTGGCAGTCTCCCAGCTTCCTCTGCAGAGCAGGAGCACTTGGGCTCCCCCAACTTGAACAACTCGGCCAGCTTGAAGACTTTGAACATGTGGAAAGCTTCAGCTTCCAGTGTGGCCGTGATGACTGAACAAAGTCTTGAAAATAACAGAAGTCAGAACCCCAGAGACACTGGGTTTAAAGCCAACAATAGGGAAGCTTTTAGCATCAGGAATGGAGTTGGGAGAAGCAACCCAGAAGTTGCCGTCGCTCACCCACAGAAAGATTGCTGGCCCGGGCTCGTGTGCTCATCTTGTTTCTCCCTCCATCTTGCAGGTTGGCGAGGGTGGAGATTAGAGGGTCACCGGGCAGCCCCCACTGAAGAAACTTTGCTGGAAGCCATCTCGTGGTATTGTTGATGTACTCGGAGAACAGTGCCTGTGTAGTGGCGTAAACCACCATTTCACTAGGCTCGCAGAGCCTGCAGCTAGGAATTGGACACGTGTGGCAGAGTTGGCTTGTCACTGCTCCATGCTGTCCCAGGCTTCTGACACACTGGGGGTGGATCCCCTGGCTGGGTGCTAGAAACATCTGGAAGCATTCTCAGTCCATGTCTGGTACTCAGAACGGAATCACTAGGAGGCTGGACTCAGCTGGGGTTTTGTGCCTATACATGGCCTCTCCACGTGGCTTCAGCTTCCCAGAGCCTGAAGGCTGGGCTCCAAAAGGGGGCATTCCAGGAGGAAGCATCTGCAGAGTGAGTGTTCCGAGGGAGCCAAGCTGAAGAGCACGCCTTTCTGACCAAGATCCCGAGGCCAGCCCGGCTTCAAAGGGAGGCCATCCCAGCCAACTTCAATGTAGGAGTCACACTGGGGAAGAGCGTGTAGGATGGGCTGCGTATCGGTCTGCTTCAACGTGGGTGGCTGGAATGCAGGAAGGTCTTTCTCACAGCCCTGCAGGCTGCAGGTACAAGATCAAAGTGCTGGCCAGTGTGGTTTCTGGTGAGGGCCCTCTTCCTGGTCTGCAGGTGGTCATGTTCTCACTGCGCCCTCACATGGTGGGAGAGAGGGGCACAGAAACAGACTCCTCTCCTCGTAAGAACACAGTACTTTCAGATTGTAGCCGCACCCCTATGGGCTCATTCAATTTGAATTATGTATGTCCTTAGAGGCCCCGTACCCTAATGCAGTCAGGCTAGAAGTGGGCGTTCCGACCTCAGAAACTGGGGGGTCTCAGTCGGATGTTGTTGACTCTGTGTTGGAAAAATACAATCTACTGCAGCCAGGGAAGTGAAAGGAAGGGACGAGGTCCCCGTATCTCACAGAGTCTGTAACATTTGTGCCGACGGGGAAACGAAAAACCCTGATTTAGAAGTCAAGTCACTGGGCTGTGCTGCTACCATTGAAAGAAGCGGCTGTGAGCCACCATAAAAGTAGCCTTAATAAAAAAAAAATGGGGCTCCTGAGACAAACAGTTCCAGAGACGGCCTTGGGAAATGGGGAGTAAACCGGTTCACAAAGAAAGCAGTTAGCTACTAACCAGAGATACAGGCAACAGAACATCCTTCTATGTAGATAAGCCCCCTCCCCTGTGCTTGTTCAAGCTTAACAAAGAAACCGTGAGGCACGTAGGGCATGTAGCCACCCCTTTCTGCTCTTCAATGACCCCCTCCCCTTGTCCAAGCTTAGACACGTAGGGCACGTAGCCCCCGTTTCTCCTCCTCCTCGATGACCTCCTCCCCTTGTAGTTACCCAATAAACTTACGCCACCCTATGGTATGTTAATTTTGTGGTTTTGCCCCTTAAAAGCTGTGTGAGATAGCTGCTCGGGGGCTCCTCTCGCTTGCTTGCTGCTTGCAGCAGTAGAAGGCCCATTTGCGCAAATGAAATAAAATTACCTCCTGTTCTATTGCATCGCCTGGTCTGGAGTCTGTGTTTCTGGTGTCGTCACAAGAGGACACCGCTTTTGGGGTCCTATACCATGGCCATGTAACTGTGAGAAACTCTGCAGTTATCTGACTTTCCCGTTCAGAAAATAAAAGCTCTGGGGAGGACTTTGGCCGAGTGACCGCCGGGACGCCTGTGTTCCGTGTGGGGGTGCCTGGGTTGCATCCGGTTTCCAGCCCTGCACGTCAGCGGCCTGCTGATGCACATTCTGCAACAGAGATAACTCCGTAGTCGGGTCCCTGCCACCCACAGTGGGAGGTGTGGATGAGTCCACAGCCTCTGGGTTTGGCCCAGTTCTGACCATCAGAGGCTTTTGGAGAGTGAACCAGGGAGTCTCTGTCTCCCTGCCTCTTGAATGCAAAAGAAAAGATGCCGATCATCAAGACCCCGACTTGTCCAGAATTGTTTGTGGATTGTTTGGTTCTGCCTCCAGCATGCTCACTTCTTTCCCAGCTCACACTAGTTTTCCTTCTAATTCTCTGCTTCCTCCCATTTCTTCTGCCACAAAGATGAACCTCCATGCTTTCCTATGGCAGCAGTCTTTGGGGGAAAATGTGGAACCTGCTCCTCTCCTCCTTGCATACTTCCCAGGTGCCACGGCTTTCTGGTCCCTATTAGTTGTAAGCACAGTTCCATATCAGCAATTTTATGTCAGTCCGATGTGATAATCCACCTCCAGCTACCATCACATTAAACAATGGCTGTTCTTGCCACGCTGGGCTTGTCCGGGGACTAGGAAACATGGAACTGGGATGCGTGTGAGTGGGTCCTTCCGTCTTTTCCCTCCCCACTCCCCGCTCAGTACTCTCCCAGTCGCTGAAGGAGCAGCTAGCTCTCATGAGGCCAGGCTGCTGCAGCCACAGGCTCTGAACTTCCGGGCTCAGAATCAGTCTCAAGCTCCAGGAGGCGCCTGTCAGTCTCTCTCCTCCTTTGCTTGGTGGGAAGAGTGATCAGACACACCCACCTCACTCCACAGAGCATGGAAGGTGGCCCGGCAATGGCCTTCTGGATGAAGGAGTCCTTACTCCCTGCCACCTGTTTCACCTTCACATCCTCGCAGAGGGTGGAGCTACCATTGGCCATCTCCGTCTCAGACTCTTAGCTGGCCCTGCTGGGTTGGTGTCTGCATGTCAGTGTTCTGCACGCTCATAGCACCATGATCCACACAGAGCCATTCAGTCCTCAAATGGGATCAATCCTCATGGAGATGTGCTGTGATTTTAAAATACGTACCGATGTTGACGCTTTGCAAAGAACAAACAAGGAAGTGAAACATATCAATGAGTTTTATATTGATTATATCTTGAAATGATTACAGTTTAACATAATGAACGAAATAGAATATGTCATTAATTCCACATATTTTCTTTCTAAATTTTAAAAAGGTGGCTGCCAGGAAATTTAAAACTACAGAAGGGTTGCTTTATCCTTTTATGGGGTGCTACAGCACCTAGACCACATCAAGACAGAGTCTGATTTTTTTTAAGATTTATTTATGTATTTGAAAGTCGGAAGTACACACATAGAGAAGGAGAGGCAGAGAGAGAGAGAGAGAGAAAGAGAGAGAGAGGTCTTCCATCCAATGGTTCACTTTCCAATTGGCTGCAATGGCTGGAGCTATGCCAATCCAAAGCCAAGAGCCAGGAGCTTCTCCCATGTCTCCCATGCAGGTGCAGGGGCCCGAGTATTTGGGCCATCTTCTACTGCTTTCCCAGGCCACAGCAGAGAGCTGGATCAGAAGTGGAGCAGCTGGGACTCGAACCGGTGCCCGTATGGGATGCTGGCCATGCAGGCGGTGGCCCCAGAGTCTGGTTTTCATGGGAGATTTTATCACACAAAGACTATGAGGCATCAGAGGACTTGTTCACCCTTATATTTTTGTATACCAGAAAGCTATTGATTTTAAAAAAATTTATTTGAAAGCCAGAGTGACAAGGAGGGAGGGAGAGACAGAGAGAAAGAGATCTCCTATCTGTTGCTCTCTCCTCAAATGGCCACAACGGCCAGGCCAATGCCAGGAGTCAGGAACTCCATCCTCGTCTCCCACATGGGCGGCAGGGTCTCAGCCACTTGGACCATCCTTTGCTGCCTTCCCAGGAGCACTAGTAGAGAGTTGGATTGGAAGTGGAACAGCGGGGACTTGAACCAGCACTTTAATGGGATGCCGTTGTCGTAAGCCGGGGCTTAACTTGCTGTGTCACGACGCCTACCCTACCTATTCACTCTTCTATGTCCATCATCTATCTAGCTTCCTTAGCAAGTTATCCTAAGAGGTAGTCAGCTGATTCTCTTAAGCTTTTAAAAGTAGAATCTTGACTGCAAATCATGATGTTCTATTTCATTTTTCCCAATGGAAGTAACTGTTTATTTTACATATATGATTTTCATTCTAGTTTTAGCACTTTTCAGAGGACTGTCTTTAGTGAAATGTTTCTAAACATTCCATTAAATCGCATGTCTGCTGCAGATTTTTAAGTAATTAATGTAATTTTATTGAAATCAGATGTTTTATTTTGTCTTGGATGCTTTTGTTTCACTAGGGAGAATGGAAGTTAAATTGCGTCCATTGCCTTCTATTTTAAAGATTTATTAATATTTGTCAGACTCCTCATAGACCGAATTTTATTAATAACACTTTTCATGATGAGCTGTGTTCTACCACAGGATCAGCCCTGTGGGTATGAGGTGTGCTTGTTTTATTAGGTTTCTGGGTTTTACTGTTGTTTTTGTTACTGTTATTGTTGCATTATGTCTGCATTTTTGCATATGTTTTTAAATTTATTTATTTGACAGGTAGAGTTATAGACAGTGAGAGAGAGAGTGAGAAAGAAAGGTCTTCCTTTCGTTGGTTCACTCCCCAAATGGCCACAATGGCCAGAGCTGCGCCAATCTGAAGCCAGGAGCCAGATGCCTCTTTCTGATCTCCCATGGGGTGCAGGGCCCAAGCACTTGGGCCATCCTCCACTGCACTCCCGGGCCACAGCAGAGAGCTGGCCTGGAAGAGGAGCAACCAAGACTAGAACCCAGCACCCATATGGGATGCCGGGACCGCAGATACAGGATTAGCCTAGTGCGCCAGGGCACCGGCCCTGTCAGTTTTTCTATAACAAATCTATTTTTATCAATTTTTGGGTATTTATTTTTAAAATACTTGGTAGCTCTCGACTCCACTTCTTTCGACAGGTGGAGTCTGGCATAGTGGCCTGCGCATGCACACACGGAAAGGAAGAGAAACTGGGGGAGACATTCCCAACAGCTTCCCACCCTCCCAGGGGGCCCTGCTCTGAATCCCCCCCGAAACATTGCCGGCGTCACCGCCTCGGCTCTCCCCGGCCCACCCCTCCCTTCCCCTCCTCTGCGGCCCCTCTCTCAGAGGGATGCGGGGTCCCACAGGCAGAGACCGGAAGCGACCTCCAAGCTCCCTTTAATATGCTGCCTTCCTAAGACACGGCCTGGAGGCCCGCGTCACCAGCCAACCCCGCACAGGCAGCTGACCACAGAGCCAGCCTTCTCCAGGGCGTCTGGCCCTGTCTTTCCCAGCTCTGTGTTGTCCTTACAGCCAGGGAGCCGTTCAGGGGCTTGTCGCGACAGCTCTGTGACAATAACCTTGGGTTTTACAGACGTGACGCCGATGTATAAAACGGCGGAGTTGAAATGACAAGCAACTTTAAAAGGCAATAAATACCACGCTCCTACCCTTAATGGAAGCAGCAGACCTGATTCTGAGCACCGCATTAGAGGGAGAGCTGTTTTATTCTTAGCAGATGGCCGGCAGAAGGCATAATCCTCTCTTAAGGTGCAAAGATCAGATTTATTGCAGAAGAGAAGCAACTTCGGAGACACTGATATCAAGCGCTTATCTGACCTGATGGAGGTCCTGCGCTTTATATGTTGCTGCCAACAGGGCTGGCGGGCCTGTCCACTGTGTGTGGGGAGAGAGGGGATGGAGGCAGTGACTCCCATCCATTTGAAGGGTCCCAGATGCCCCAAGGCTGCTGCTGCTTTGTGAACACCCCTGTCCTCGGTTCCAGGCGCGCGCTCATGAGCGGTGGAAGGGACTCAAGTGATTTGTGTCACCCCGGTGAGGATGAGCCATCGTGTCAATTGGCAAGCAGAGTTTTGGGCATGAAAGTAGGCTAAGGTGAGGTTATCAGCCTGTCTCTTTCCACGTTTTCATAGTTGTGGCGTCGTGTTCGAGCTCACCCTGACCTCCATCAGGCAATGAAGAGGAGGAAAGACTGGTGCCGTGGCTCACTAGGCTAATCCTCCGCCTGCGGTGCCGACACACCGGGTTCTAGTCCCGGTGGGGGCGCTCTCTGCTGTGGCCTGGGAGTGCAGTGGAGGATGGCCCAGGTCCTTGGGTCCCTGCACCCGCATGGGAGACCAGGAGGAAGCACCTGGCTCCTGGTTTCGGATTGGCACAGCTCCAGCCGTGGCGGCCACTTGAGGGGTGAACCAACGGGAAGGAAGACCTTTCTCTCTGTCTCTCTCTCTCTCAGTGTCTAACTCTGCCTGTCCAAAAAAAAAAAAAAAAAAAAGGAGGAGAAGCCAGACTTGGCCCGTGGATCTGTGTGAGCGCTTCCAAGCTCGGGGACTGGGGCCAGGGCCACAGTCTCAGCCAGTGGGCACTCAGCACCACACTGTAATGTGCTTGCTGCGGGCGGGGTGTGGCTCACGCTCCGGATAGGAGAGAGCTTCAAAAAGGTCACGGAAGCTGAAAAACCAAAAAATTCATAAGTCACACAGATTGGCTTCACCTTATGCGTTTTCCGTGAACTTTGTGAAGACCCCCCTACTGCACGTTAGCTCCTCTTGCTGTAGCGTGTCCCCTGCACTGAATGCAGGAAGCAGCCACAGCTCTCCTGTACCAGCCCCGATTACGTCCTCACGTACCCCTGCAAGCTCCTATCTGTTATTTCTGGAAGACTGTTAGCCTTCTGGCTCCAAAGTACTATATAGATACAGTTTATTATTATTATTTTTTTTTGACAGAGTGGACAGTGAGAGAGAGAGAGACAGAGAGAAAGGTCTTCCTTTTCCATTGGTTCATCCTCCAATGGCCGCCGCAGCCGGTGCACCGCGCTGATCCGAAGCCAGGAGCCAGGTGCTTCTCCTGGTCTCCCATGGGGTGCAGGGCTCAAGCACTTGGGCCATCCTCCACTGCACTCCTGGGCCACAGCAGAGAGCTGGACTGGAAGAGGAGCAACCGGGACAGAATCTGGTGCCCCGACCGGGACTAGAACCTGGTGTGCCGGCGCCGCAAGGCGGAGGATTAGCCTAGTGAGCCATGGCGCCGGCCTAGATATTGTTTTATATCCTTCAAACAAGCTCCCTCAGCTTCTCAATGCCGACGAGTAGAAGGAACCATCTCCCAGGACTGCAAACAGGGAGTCAGGTGGGCCTTTGGCAGAGTAACGAAGACCCTGTTTAGGACGCCTGCACCCTGTTGGCAGAGTGGTGGGGTTGGGTCCCGGTTCTGCTCCTGATTCCAGCTTCCTGCTGGTGTGCACGCTGGGAAGCAGCACTAATAGCTCATGTGGCTAGGTCCCCGCTGCCCCGCAAGAGACCAGGATGGAGCTGCCATGTCCTCGTCTCCCAGCCCCAGCTGTTGTGGGCATCTGGAGAGTGTGAGTGAATCAGCACATAGGTGCGGGCTTCTCTCTCTCTCTCTCTCTCTCTCTCTCTCTTTCAAATAAACAGGAATACAAAAAAAAAATTAAGAAGCAGTGTATTTTTAACATTCAATTGAAAAGTTGAAAGTTTCATCATAGATCATCACACAGTCTTCTCAAGGCAATCTAGGCTTTATCTGAAACAAGCCTTAAAATTAAGGAAAATACATGAAATTTGTTCACATTATTCAATAAATTTTTTAAAGATTTAGTTATTTACTTGAAAGTCAGAGCTACACAGAGAGAAGGAGAGGCAGAGAGAGAGAGAGAGAGAGAGAGAGAGAAAGAGAGAGAGGTCTTCCATCCACTGTTTCACCCTCCCATTGGCCGCAATGGCTGGAGCTGGGCTGATCTGAAGCCAGGAGCCTGGAGCTTCTTCTGGGTCTCCCACGCGGGTGCAGGGGCCCAAGGACTTGGGCCATCTTCCACTGCTTTCCCAGGCCATAGCAGAGAGCTGGATGGGAAGTGAAGCATCAGGGACTTGAACCGGTGCCCACATGGGATGTCAGCACTGTAGGCGGCGGCTTTACCCACTACATCACAGTGCCAGCCCCATAAATAAGATTTAAAAAAATTTAATGCAACCTCCATCTACTGCCCAATTCCAAACTCACCTGCCAGATGGTTTTATAGATGGAACCCATTTTCTTGTACAGAATCAGCGTCAGTTTCCCGGGGCTACTGTACACACATGGCCACCACCTGGGCAGGTGCAAATAAAGTTTCTCTCACACTCTGTGGATGCCAGAGGAGCGGGTCGGGTGCAGCAGGGCCACGCTCCCTCCACGACTCCTTCCTTCCCAGCTCCCTGGCTCATGCCCCCTCCACGCCAAGTTTTACCAGTCTTCACGTTGCTTTCGTCTCTGGTCAATGTCTTCTCCACTGTGGTTTCTTACAAGGAGACACTTTGGAGTGGAGTTAAGGGCTCACCACGGTCTGCCAGGATGATGTTCTCATCTCAAGATGGTTCACTTGCACCTACAAAGACTCTTTTACAAATGGAAGAGTGCAAGCCCCGGGGATCTTTGCGGGGACCCATACTCAGAGCACTAGCTACGCGGATTCAGAGTTGACCTTTAACCAAGACATTCTTTTCCATTGCCTGGGTCATTCAGCACCAGACTGAGGCTGTTTGGACAGGAGGAGTGCTACGTGTGTGAGCCAATCCAAAGTCTGGAGCCAGGAGCTTCTTCCAGGTCTCCACACGGGTGCAGGGGTCCAAGGACTTGGGCCATCATCTACTGCTTTCTCAGGCCACAGCAGAGAGCTGGGATGGGAAGAGGAGCAGCCGGGACTCGAACTGGAGCCCGTAGGGGATGCCGGCACTGCAGGGCGGGGCTTTAACTCACTGCACCACAGCGCCGGCCCCCAGGCTTCTGTCTTCTTTGTTGTGGGCATTTGGGAAATGAGCCAGTATATGAAAGATTTCTCTCTCTCTCTCCCTCTCTCTCTCTCTGCTATCCTGCCTTTTAAATAAATAAACCCCCGAATTAGAAATGGATTTTTTTTTGACAGGCAGAGTGGACAGTGAGAGAGAGAGATAGAGAGAAAGGTCTTTCTTCGCTGTTGGTTCACCCTCCAATGGCTGCTGCGGCCAGCGCTCCGCGCTGATCCGACGGCAGGGGCCAGGTACTTCTCCTGGTCTCCCATGGGGTGCAGGGCTCAAGCACTTGGGCCATCCTCCACTGCACTCCCTGGCCACAGCAGAGAGCTGGCCTGGAAGAGGGGCAACCGGAACAGAATCTGGCGCCCCGACCGGGACTAGAACCCGGTGTGCCGGCACCGCAAGGCGGAGGATTAGCCTAGTGAGCTGCGGCGCCGGCCTAGAAATGGATTTTAATAGCATGGGCGTGAAATGGGGTCTCACCGGTGTTGGTTTGCATGTCCCAGATTTTTAGTGAGGTGGAGCAGTAATCTGGTGCCCATGAACTCCTCAGATGACAAGAGTCACAAAGCGACATCCACGTCTTGTCCACGTCGAGTGAAGTTTAAACTTCATGGGAATCATCGGTGTGCAGTGGGGCACACATTCTGAATAACAGTGCTTCAGCTTCCACCGTGTCAGGAGGATCACCACTTACGTGTTTCCTTTTTAAAATTTGTGTTTTAAACAGGCAACACATTCATGTTATTCAGAGACCAAAACAATAAAAATCATATCCTTAAAATTCTATCTCCCACCACTGTCCAGCTAAATAAGGTTCCTACCAAACAAGCAAACACAAAGAGCAAAATTGGTGATCGCTGTCGGTTTCATATGTATCTTTCCAGATATTCAAGGCCCAGGACAAGAAATGGATCTATGTTTTCATTGATCACGTTTCCCCCAGTTGTGTACATGCTGTGCCTGTGTTTCTCCATCTTGCACTTTTTTCACATAAATACATGAAACAGAGCTGCCTTTCAATTAAATAGACTTGTCTTGGAGTCCTACTTATTGCAATACTTGAGGAGGTTGCGATCCCTTTGGTAATTCCATGTCAGTTATTCCACATTGTGTGTGTCCCCTGGCTAATCTGTTTGATGAGTCCCCTTTGGAAAGACAACAGGTTGCTTACCAAGTCTTGTGCAAATAACTGAAGACTGAAATATAAAAATTGGAAATGTTGTGAGACCTTCACGGATACTGTGAGAGTCACTTTATAAGGTGACTCACCTGGACCAATTGTTTTCTACCATTAGTGAAAGAGTGGAAATATACCTCCCAGTCTTGCCACCTTCAATTTTTGCCAGTCTGATAGGTATAATTTTAATGTGCATTCTTTTATTATGAGATTATAGTATCTTTGGATGGGGTTCCCCAAAGTAAATGATTGTCTTTGGACTTCATGAGTGAATAAGATAGGCAAATAAACTGCCAATTGCAAAGTGAGCTGTTAAACCCTTGGCATAGAGGTAAGCACCAGATCTTACATGAGCACATGAGGATGAAATGATGATATAAAAGCCGTAAAAATTTTCCTAGAAAACACAGATATTGCGCTGCTTCTTGAGGTATAAGGAATATGCGTCCAGGGGCCAGAATTGCAGCTCAGGAGGTGAAGCTGCCGCCTGCTAAGGTGGCATCCCATACTGGAGTGCTGCTTCGAGTCCCAGCTGCTCCACTTCCCATGCAGCTTCCTGAGGCTCTAAGGGCTTGGGCCCTGCTGCCCAGGTGGGGGACCCTGATGTGTTGGAAGATAGCAGTCCCACACAGAGATACAGTCAACAACGTTAACCTGAACGTTGGATTTTGGACCCATTTCCAAATGGGATTTTTTTCAGGATCAAATGTAATTCCAATTAGAACCCTGATTTATTGTCACATCTCTTTTGGAAGAAGATGATGCAATTATGAACGCAAGCAACATGAAACCAGGTGCTAGAATTAAATATCTGAGATTTACTAGATAGAAGAGAAACGGAGTACAGTGTGTGTGGGGAGTAGGGTGCCAGGGGCTCCTGGTGATCTTCAACACCGCCCTGTCTTCCTGCTCTGGTCTGAGCTCAACCTCCTTGCTGACAGATGCCCAGGGCAGCTCAAGTTGCAGAGCAAGCAGTAGGGAGGGGAGATTGTTTATAGCAAGTGCAGTGAATTGGACGTAACTCACTTTTTAAGTAGCTTTTGGACTGTCGTTGAAAAAATATATTTTACTTATGTTTATTTTTGTTGCAGGAAAACGGTCAAAATAATCAAATTATTGCCCAACTGAAGCCACTGTATAGCTTTAGCCGATCTCCTAGGTGACAGCGTGCTTGGTTTATCTCACTGTGAAACCTGAGGCGTCTTTCCCAAGTGAATCTGTGCGGTTGCTGTTCACTCGGGGAGAGCTCATGGTGGGCCCTGATTTCTTGGAGTAATTCCTCTGGGTGACATCAGTGATAAAAGAACATCTCAAAAAATATTTAAGAAAATTCCCTTTAAAAAATTTATTTGGGGCCGGAGTTGTGGCGTATTAGGTTAAGGGGCCACCTGCATCCCATATGGGCACCAGTTCGAGTCCTAGCTGCTCCACTTCTGATCCAGCTTCCTGCTAATGTGACTGGGAAAGCAGTGGAGAATGGTGGAAGTATTTGTGTCCCGCACCAATGAGGGAGACTGGAGGAAGCTCCTGGCTCCTGGCTTTGGATCGGCCCAGCCCTGGCCATTGCAGCCATTTGAAAAGTGAACTGGTGGATGGAAAACTTCTTTCTCTTTCTCTCCCCTCTCTCTGTAACTCTGCCTTTCAAACAAATAAAAATGAAAAAATAATGGCCCTTAAATACAGCCTGGTATGGAATACTCCCTCAATAGTTTGTTGATTATATGTTGAGCACATTAAAAAAAGATTTATTTATTTTATTAAGGCAGAGCAGCAGATGAGAGAGAGAGAGAGAGAGAGAGAGAATCAATCTTCCATCTGCTGATTCACTCCCTAGAGGGCCAAGCAAACACCAGGATCCATGAAACTCATTGAAGTCTTCCAGTGGGTGGCAGGGGCTCAGTACTTGGGCTTTCCCAGGCGCATTAGTAGGAAGATGGACAGAAAGCAGAGTAGCCGGAACTCCAAATGGCACTTGCACAAACACTCTCATATGGAATGCCAGCAGGGTCACAAAATTCGGTTTAGCCGCTTGAGCCACAAAGCCCCCATATTCTATTTTCAGAATGGCTAAAATGTTGATGAAGGCAAGTATGCCCCAACAAGTGAGTCTTCAATTTGAAATGCAAGCGCTGGGAACCCGGGAAATGTGAGGGAAGTCCCTGAGACTTCACAGTACTGGAGAGTGCTCTCCAGGTGCAGGTGCGTCTCCCGACCTTGGGACAAGACGCCCGTTCTGGGCCCCCGTTTTCCAGCCCCTCTTCTTTCCTGGTTCTAAGGCCAGGAGTCAATGGGAATTCTGTGCACGCCCAGGACTGGCAGGTGCCGTGGGCTGCACAGAGCTGCCTAGTGGGTGTTTGAAACACTCTTCTCAGTGTGCACTGTGCTTCTCAGGGGTGTCCCTGCCTCACGGTGGCCCGGGTCCCGTGTGCTCCTGGTTCTATCGACAACGTCCCTTGCTCTCACAGCTGTGGGCTGTCCGTGGCTGAGATGAAAGGCACAGAAAGAGATCGGGGTGACCCTGACCTTGGAGTTCTGTTGTCTATGCCTCTGTTTCTCCTGCGCTGTGTTAACTCACCCCTGGTGTGCTCACCCATGTTTGCCCCTCTTAATCTTTTCAACCCAGAAGCCAGAGACCAGGAGTTTCTTCTGGGTTTCATGAGCCATTTGTGTTTCGTGAGCCGTTCGTTGTCCGCATGGCTTCTGTTGGTGTGTCCTTTTATGCGTCCGAGTGTGGTTTTGCAACGCTTGATGTCTGAGAATGCCCTTGAACCACTCGCTAACAGTAAGAATGCCCACTGTGATGAGGGCAGACCAGGGGACTAAGGAAGTGGTTTTGAGTGTGCACCAGTTCCGGTGTTCCCTGTGGCCTGGCTGCTCTGTGTGCAGCAGGCGCTTTACCGCTCAGGGGCCAGGCTGGGTGCACCGAGCAGTCTGAGCCGGGCTCCTGTGCTCCCATGGGCGTCATGGCAGCCTGCTCAGGGATGGGGTGCAGCATGGCCCAGCAGGTGTGTGCCTCCCGATCCGGGCTAAGGAGCAGTTCCCACGGAGCAGGCTGCCCTGGCAGATTCGGTTCCAACTGAGCTAACCACGCAGCTTTTCTTACTGTGATGTGCTGTCATTACACCGCCATCTCTTGTCTTGGACAAGAAAGGAGGCCAAGGCTGATCAGTGAGATTGAGACACACATTCCTTGAAATCAGAAACATTGACATTTTTCATGGCAGGAGGGTCAGTCCCAGACGGCAATAAACTGGCCTACTTGGTCAACACACACAGACACACACACACTCTCGTGCTATCAGAGGGATGGTTGTTGACACTCTCTAGAGAGATTGGATCAACACTCAGCTCTCACTTCAGATTCACACTAATTTTCTTTCTTAAAAGGTTTTTTAAAAAAATTTATTTGAAAGTCAGGGTTGCAGAGAAAGAGGGAGGGACACAGAGAGAGATCTTCCATCTGCTGTTCACTCTCTAAATGGTCACAACAGCCAGGGCTGGGCCAGACAGAAGCCAGGAACCAGGAGCTTCTTCTGGGTCTCCCATGTGATGCAGGGGCCATCTTCTGCTGCTTTCCCAGGTGCATTAACAGGGAGCTGGATAGGAAGTGGAGCAGCTGGGACTGGAACTGGCACCCATATGGGATGCCTGCATAGCAGGTGGCAGCTTTACCCACTGATTTTCTATTTCTGACTCCACAGTGTCCCTCTACTAGCTTCTAAGATGCAGGGATGACAGCCAGAGAGGTCCCCATGGCTCAATCCCCTTGTTGAGGGAATGAGACCTAAAACAAGGTGTTCATCCAGAGACACAAACTGTGGGAAAGCTCAGAGCAGAGACAGGTGGCCTTGCTGCTGGGTTCTTCCATCCTGGGGGCTGATACCTCTGACATTATCTATCCTTGCAGTGGATACACACACACACACACACACATTCACACACACACAAAATACTCTCTTGGGAGGTAAGAAGAAGAGAGAATCTTAAAAAATCCTAGAATCCCCAGTGGGTCTCTGTCTAGATCATAAAAGCTACACTTCCTCTGCCCTGACTGTCTCCTAAAAAATCATTTCTACTTGGAATGTAGATAGATGAACCCCACGGTCAAAAGAATGAGCCCGTGGACCGTGCTTGAGTAGGATGACAGAAATCCTCCCTTGGAGCTTCACCTTGACCTTGGCAAGTGAGGGTGTCTCCCAACCTGCAGCTTTGCACTGCCCTTGATTGCGTGCCTGATGATCGTGGCTGACCCTGAAGAATAAAACAGGAGGAAATGAGAATAAAGACTCCAAGACCAAATTGAAGACCGTAGCAGCAGTTTCCAGAGCCCAGAACCAGCCCATAATTGTTTGTGATTGGCTCAAGTTCCCGGTTGAATACCATCTGAGCTGATTCTTCTCCAGCCAGGCAAACTCCACGCATGGTGTTTGATCTGCTGAAACTCAGCACGGTGGGGCAGGCCAGGCTTGAGCCATGATTCAACTTTTTAAAATTATTATTTTTGTTTGTTTGAAAGGCAGAAAGAGAGAGAGAGGGAGGGAGGGATCATACACACACTAGTTAACTCTCCAAATGCCCATAACAGCCAGGGCTGAGCCAGTCCAGACCAAAGCCAGGGGCCCAGAACTCCATCCTGGTCTCCCATGCCATCATCTGCTGCCCGCTAAGGTGTGCATTAGCAAGAAGCTGGATTGGGAAGGAGAGGTGGGGTTGATCCCAGCCACTCTGATAGGGAGCACGGGAGCCCCACGTAGTGGGTTAATCCACTCCAGAACAACACCCACCCCTGTGGATCAGCTTCGAGGTTGAAAGAAATCTGTTCCCCAGCCACCACTGTGCATCTCTGAGAGAGGTGGAGAGTGGTCAGCCCTTGTCACCAAGAGACACAAAGAAGTGGCCAGCTGGCCTGGGCCTCCCAGAGGAGCGTCCAGAATCAACTCTGGGCTTCGTATTTGGACAGCTGGAATCCATCAAGGCCATTACTTGTCATTGCTTGTTAGTGTCTGACGACCTACAAATCCAGTAGCTCCTCCTTGCTCATTGGTTTGTTTTGAAATAAATTTAAATTTATAGAAAAGTCGCAAATAGAGTGCAGGGGAGTCCATGGTCTTCACGCACTTTCCCTAATGCCAGCAACTTACTAGCCTGAAGTGCATTTACGGTTGGTACAACAACTGTTAACCATTAACAAAACTACAATCCTATTAACTAAACTAAAGACTATTCAGATTGCCCCAGGTTTTCTACTAATCTTTTCTCTCGTTTCTCTTCCAAATGCATTCTACTGCATTGAGCTGTCACATCACTTTACTCTCCAGTCTGTGACATCTCCCTAGCGTTTTTCACGACCTTGACTGTCTTGAATAGCACTCATCAGGTATCTTGTAGAACCCCCCTGCATTGGGTTTGTCCAGTGTTCTCTTCCTAGGGCACCAAAGTTGTGAATCTGGGGGAAGAAAACCATGACGGTGAAGAATCTGTTTCATTGCTTCTTGCCGAGGGGGCCTTCTCACCCGTGTCGCCAAACTTCACCCCCGGCGAAGGTGGCATCTGTTGATTTTCTCCATGGTGAGGTCACTCCCTCTGCCTTCCGGGGAGTGCTTCTTAGGGAGTGAGAAACCAAGCTTTGCTTCCCAGATGCAGGCATGTTGGAGGATCTTAAAACTGCCCTGGTAATTAGGAAATATTTTTGATAGATCCTTTGAGTCCACGCCAATATCCTGTTTGCTGTCAGAGTCTGACCACTGGTTTTGGCACTGGGCAGTGGATTTTGCCTGTAGCCGTTACTGCTGAGAAGTTCTCACAGCGGTTTCCAAGTCCCACGGTCTTCCTGTGCTTATTCATAGGAATTGCTCTCTCGGAAAGATGTGCCCCTTCTCTCCCGTTTTGATGATGTGTTCAATCATCCATGTCATCACAGGCACATTGATTTTATTTTAGGGGATGGAATCAAATGTTACCGTTATTCATTTTTGTTGCTAAAATTGTTTCAGCCTAGCTCTTTCAGGTTAATTTCTCATCTATTTATTTTATTTTATTTGCAGGAGGGAGAGGAGGAGGAGGAGAAGAGAGAGAGAGAGAGAGAGACTTCTCACATCTGCTGACTCACTCCCCAGACACTAGCAATAGCCAGGGTTGAGCTTGAACTCTGTTACTGTTGTTTGGGAAGGGGGCAGCCCAAGCGGCTTCCTAACAACAGGTGCAACCAATGCCCACTCCCTCCTTGCATGTCCGTGATTCCCTTTCTCATTGTGGGTCCCTGCAAGGTGCTCCAAGCTCACGTTACATTTCCCCTTCCCCAGCCTGGACTCAGACTCTTCTGCACGGAGCCCTGGTTGCCACTCTTGGAGAGTGGAGTTAGAAACCACACTGTCGGTGCTGGGTGTACTTATTGTTGTTGGGATGTCACGGTTCCTAGACCCTCCCAGCAGGCCAAAATAGGAAAAAAAAAAGTGCATGCATAGTGCCCCATGCATGTATGTGTTGTTTATTTATTTATGCATATGCCCTTTGCATGCATATTAAAATAAACCAGCGTTCATATTGATATCTCCGAAGGTAACCCAGGACAAATCCATTCCAGAATCTCTTCCCCTTGACTCTCTCCCGATGCCTTCTTTCTCTGGGTCTCGTTGTCTACAGTGCAGTTGATGAGCTGTTTGGTCCCACCACACAGGTAAGCCAGCACTACTGACCTCTACCCCTGGGAGGGTAGTCACAACAGCTTCACCCACTGGGGTTTGGTTCCCCTGTGTATCTTTTTGGTCTTTGGCCTCACAATGTCCAGCAGATAAGTTTTTAAAATAATAATGCTCCTCATCCCCCCCTACATCTACCACCCCACAGCCTCACTCCTCCTCCCCTCCCCTGGCCTGAGCGAAGTAGAGCACAACATACATCTCACACACATGTTAGTTTTTCTCCAGCTCCTGACCAGGGTGGGGACTCCACACGGGCAGGAGACTTGGCTGCTCTTGTTTGCTGTCACCTTGAAGAGTTCCTGTCACCTCATGGTTCTCAACATGAGTCATCTTTGAAAAATTCATGGAAATGGCGCATTCTCTTATAATTCCCTTTTCTTATGAAATGCTTGAAGTACGCTGGCATTCACTAAATGAAGTGAGCAGGCAATGGAGGTTGAATATCCACATGCATTCAGATGCTGTTTACTAAGCGGAGCCCCAAAGAGGATCCTAACACTTCCACAGGTCATCTGGGGAACCAGTACAATTTCTCTATTTTCTGTAAGCATTGGCCAGTTGCTGAAGCCTCACCCTGCCTCACCATGTCAGCGTCACAGCTTGGGAACACCAGCAGTAGCTCCCAATCTGAGCTGCACATGGGAGCCTGGTTTCTGAGACCTGCCTCTGGAAATACTGTTCACCCTGCTCTGGGACACGCCCCACCACTGGGAGTGTTTGCAATGGGAATGAAGTGTACACAGCACAAAAGTCACCTTTTGCTAGGGTTTGCATGTTGTTCAAGTGGAAAGGTTGCTCTCCAGTATGGAAATACTAGGAGGTAGCAGCTAATGGCAGGCACTTAGGTCACTGGGATCATTGCCCTAGGAAGGGATGAACGTGATTCTCGAGGGACCCACTTTAGTCCCTGTGGGGGCAGGAGAACGAGCAAGCCTGGCCCCTGAATCTCCCCAGCTTCCTGTCTTGTCCTGCAAGCCCTCTCTTTCATGTGAGCTCCACCATGACGCCATCACCGGGCTGCTGATGTAGCTGAGGGAGCCCTCCCCGCAGGCTGAATGGAAGGGGCCACCCAACCTGGACAGACCATCGCTCTCCAAACAGGCCTCTTTGCTCTATAAATTATTCAACAGCAGGTGTTTCGACACGGCTGGTGAAAGCTGGCTGTTTTTAAGAGTGCAGATCGGGAGCACGGAGTGCGTTCACGTTGTTGTGTAATCAGCACCACCTTTCCCCTCCAAAACTTTTCCATCTTGCAAAATGGAAACCCTACACCCATCTGAACATCCATCCCAATTAGACAGCAACTCCCTGCTCCCCCTACTCCAGCCCCTGGCAGCCTCCTTGGTACTTTCTGTCCCTGAGAACGTGACAAGGGATGTGTCCCGGTGTGAATGACTTCTTTCACTTTGCAGAGTCACTTTAGGGTTCATCTATATTGCTAGATGTGTTCGAATTCCCTTCCTTTTTAAGGCCAAATAGTCTCCCCTGGTAGGCACAAGGGCGCACCTCAATTTTTTTATCCATTCATCCACAAGTGAACAATTGAGTTGTTCCCAATTTTGCTTATTGTTGTTGTCTATCCCAATGGTTTCATCTCACTTCTAACAGGACAGGCTGCTGGAACACCAAAGCCAAGGGTTAAAGGTGCATTTAAAATACGAGTGGTTACCGTCTACTCAAGAGTTCTTGGGTAAACTCAACATAATTCAGACTCATGTTCTCATATTGCCTGAATACTTTCTTCCCAAACTCAGGAATCTGGACCCCAAAGTCTTATGTTAATGACACTAGGAAGTTGGAAACTTAATCCACTTGTGGTGCTTGGCAATGGGGCCCTTGGGAAGTGACTGGATTAGGTCATTAGGAGGGATGCTGGGGCTTCCTAAGAGCCCACATAGACTTGGACAGACACTCGAGTTCTCTCTTGCCGTGGGACGCTCTGTGTCACCCTAGGACCCTGTCAGCAAGGGAACCGTCACCCAAGTCCGAACCCATGGGGCTGCCTGGTTCTGGACTCGGAACCCCCAGAACTGAGAGCCAAGTAAACCTCTTCCCTCTTTCAATGGCTTCTCTCAGGTGTTTGTTGTAGTGACGGAAAGCTTGCAAATAGATGTTTTTAGAAAAACTGGACTCGGATGTGAAAGCTGAAGAGATTTTGACCAGAGCGTTAGGCAGCAGTCGTAATACCAGTATGCCACCCGCCACCCTGAAAGCAAGATTTCCATCAGACTGTGTCTCCCTCCCAAAGCCTGAGCCATTTTGCTACCAAGTTAGCCAACACACACTTTAATGGCACAACACAAGGGGAAATGTAAGTTGTAAAACATGAAGCCTACTTACTCAGAACATTTTTAAAAATTCCTCCATGTAAGTCCATTATGGTTGGTGGATTTTCCCTCCAAAAAATATTTCTCAGAATGCCTGAGCAATGAAAATTTATGGAGAAAGTCCCTTTTTTTGCAGATGAACAACAATGCATTTCTGTTTCATTCCGACTGGCAAATGGAAAAAGGAAAAGGGGGTGGGGAGGGAGAGAGAAGGAAAAAAGACGTGTACTTTTCCCATCTGCCCTAGACACGGTGCCTCCCTCCAGGGCTGCAGGGCTTCGACGGAGGGACTTGAACCCTGAACGTTCCCCCACCCCGCCCTTTGAGAGAGGAAGGCGGTGGGGGGCAGCAGCAGGGCTAAAGCATGGGTTACCTTTGACTGCAGCAAGGAGCCCTGCAGCCCCTGCTCGGCGGCTCAGCTGCTCTCTGTCCTGCCCTCAGCATGGCCCAGGGAAGCTGGCAAAGGCCAGGCGGCCTGTGGGGGGCAGCACCTAAGGCCAGAACCTCCCAGCCCTGGGGAGTGGCACTGGGATAGGAGACAGCACAGAGAAGGGGTCACCTGCTCTCTGCCTGTCTTGTGGCTCTGGGCTCAGCTGCCCCAACAGGAGAGGGACAGCTGCCCTGGGGGTAGAGGGAGGGAGACCACAGAGAGGCCAGCTTCGGGCAGCACTTCCAGGCTGGACACTGGCTGCCCACTGAGTGGAGGGCACGCCACACGCTGCAGCTGCACAGCTCCTGCTCCGGAGGCCAAGGTCATTGCTCAGTGGAGTGGTGGCCGCCGTGCCACAATGGCTGGCTGTGTTGCCCATGCATGCACGTGCCCCCGACACAGCCCAGCTGCGCAGGGCCACCCAGGGGGAATTATGACTCCCGAGAGTGATGGCAACACAGGGTCTCCTGTTAATTGCACGGGATCTCGTCCCCGAAGCCTAGTAACCGTCTATTTTGGGTTGTCATGCCATTCATTCCATTCCCATCTGTTCAGGACACTCAAGTTTACTTTCCCTTCAACCTCAAAGACAGGGCAACCCTGGTGGGGAACTCCCATTCTTTCTCATGTGTACTCACCTCTCTCTCTCTCTCTCTCTCACACACACACACACACACACACGTCACATCTCCTGACACTCCTTGAGTTTGGGGCTCCTCTTCTGAGTAGAGAAGGTTCATGAAGGACAAGTAAGGAGGGGACCCTATTCTCCCCTCTGTTTGCAAGTTGCCCTCTGTGGTCACCTCTGGGACCCACTGCGGTCCCACTGCCCCTGCCGCAGCCAGTGGGTTCATGCGGTGTCCGTGAAAGCTCTACTGGCCCAAGATTTTCCGTTGAGGGAGCACAGCGGTGGCTACACCGCGTATTAAAGTCTATGCTCTGTACTCCGACCCAGCGCGGATGAACCCTTACTCCAACCCCTTTGTGTGCAGCATGCACGCTGATATCAGAGAGGTAGAGGCGGCCACGTGCTCCTCCGAGGGACAGAAGAAAGAGACTCAGACATCTGTCGATCACCTAATACGATGTTTTCTGATTGCTTTATTCTATAATTCCAAGCAAGAAATACATGTGTGTGAGAGTCATAATTAAAACCAAGAGTTTATGAAATGCTAGCCCTCGCTATGTGTGACCAAGAAACATCACAATATGGCTCAGAGTAGTTACTCTTCGGCTCCCAGCCAACCGCTTAAAATCCATAGCAACACGAAGCTGCTCAGAAGCGGGATTCACAGAGCCGATTTGCCTTTGCACGAATAGGCGTCGAGCCGTGGTCTCCAAACCTTCGATGTCACCCTGTGTCCACGCTCGATGCGGTCACCTCGTGCTTGACTCCCACAGAATGTAGGGGGGAAGCATATAAAGCTGCATTGCTCGGTTAGGGGAACCGAAAGCTTGGTCAGTGGGATGGATGTGAAGACACCCCAGGGTGCCAGTGAGAGCTGTCTTCCACGATCCCCTCTCTGGCCTTCCATGGCAGGCGGCGTGGACATCGCCTGTGTTGGGAGGTGGCAGGTGCTGCCTGCAGCTGGGTCGGCCCGGGGTCTGCATGGGTGACAGTGCCTGGGAGTGTCCTACAACGGTGGACAGCCCTGGGCGGCAGATGCTGGAGTCCCGTCCATGAAAGCCCACCGATCCAATGGGGAGCTCATCCTCTGCAGAATTTGGGCTTGTGCTTCTTTAAACTACTTTTTTAAAAATTTATTTGCACGGCAGAGAGAACGAAAGAGAGAACTTCCATATACTCGTTCACTCCTCAAAGACCTGCAACAGCGGAGGAGGGCTGAAGCCAGGAACCCCATCCGAGTCTCCCATGTGCGGGGCAGGGACTCAGCCGCTTGAGCCATCGCCGTGGCCTCCCACACTTTGTATTAGCAGGAATACAGGAGTCAGGGGGGGGCTGGAGCTGGGCATTGAACCCAGGCACTCTGACCTGGGCATCCCCATTTTAATGGCTTCTCCAAACACTCACCCTCTGCTCTGCACCACTTCCGGCCTGACCTTGCTGCTTCAAATGGGATATATTCAAGCCGGAGCTGAAAACTTTGGTTTCTCCATAGAGTTTGTTCCTCAAAGGGTCTCCTAGGAGCAGGTGCCGCGCCCATGGACTGTAGCTTGCTCCTGCGGAGTGTTTAAAGGAAACCTGTCTTGGAGCTGCTCTCTTCTTAGGATTTCATGCAGCACTTCTAGCTCAAACTAGGTGAAATGTAAGTTAAATCATGGAGTTCCTTTGCTTCTTTCCGTGGTGCTTCGAGAAAAGTCCATCTGGGTCACAGATGTGCCCAGTGATACCGCACCGCAGGCCCTGGGGAAGAGCTGAGCAGGAGGGAAAGCTATACTGGTCCTGATGTGGAGAATGAGTTCGCTCAGGATTCTCAAACCCTCGCCTGTCCAGCGAACCCTCAGGTGTGAGAGGCACCGCACTTCACACTCCTAGCAAGTCTTGGGCTCGGCTGCTGGCCCAGGGCCCCACGAGAGAACCACAGCCCAAGGGGAAGAGTTTTCCCCCACCGGAGGCATCCAAGAGCTGGTCCGAGGCCTGGAGAGGGTCTCTCGTGGGTCAAGGCCAGCCTGTGTTGAAAAGTGCTTTCGCTTGCTCTCCATCAATTTCTCTGTCTCTCCCCAAGGCCTGGAGCCAGTGATTGGCAGGTCCAAGTGCACCCCCGCCTTGCTGAGGCCACCCCATCTGTCAAGGCACATGCTCTGAAACCCACAGTCCCTCCACCAGGAGCTCATTAGCCACAGCTCAGAGAGCAGTGCTGACCGGCTCCTCGCCGTCCGTGGCCAGTGAGCCCAACTGCTGCCCCGCTGTCCTCGGAGACGCAGGCTTGACAGGTGCTCCCTGCACCTGCCCCAGGTCCTCCTCCTCCCATCGTCTGTGGACATGCGCAGAGGAGCGGTGCATAAAGACATTTAGTAAACTCTTGGGGAACCTGTCACTGCCTGCTGCCTCTGCCTTCATGGCAATTATTCCTTCCAGTAAGAATACACCGTGAATATCCGTTGTACCTTAGATCTTGTATTTAATGTTGAACAGCAATGACTTCAAATCAAGGCAGATCTGCACATGCCCCGCCGAGCCCTTGGTTATGTGCAGGCTGGGGCCCTGTTTGTGAGAGACACCTTGCTGGGCCAGCAATGCCCTGGTGTAGGCCAGGGAGGCTGGCAGGTGCACTGCCGCTGTGCTGGGGGCACATCTGCCTACCCTTTCTCTCCATTACTCACAGTAGGTCACATGAATACTATTATTATTTATTAACACATTATCATTGTTTTGCAAGGGCAGAAACAAACCTGCACAAGAAGGGAAGGAGACAGTATCTTTTTATGCTCATTATCTGTGGTTTGTCTGAAAGAAGCCTTGTATGTTTCCTACACTGCCCTGGGTCCATTCAGCGTATACAGTCACCTACACCATCTCAGAGGGAGAAAAGTGCCAATCTCGTTCGAAACCAATCAGTACTCCGTCGCCTTGCAAATCCACTGCCTCTCTGGGATTCCTTTGCTCGGATGGTGGACAGAAGTTTGAATGGGCTCCGCTCTGTGTTTTTTTTTTTTTTTTTCCTAAGATTTATTTATTTATTTGAAAGGCAGAGAGAGAGGTCCTCCACCCACTGGTTCATTCCCAAGATGGCCACAACACTGGAGCTGTGCTGATCTGAAGCCAGGAACTTCTTCCAGGTCTCCCACGTGGGTGCAGGGACCCAAGGACTTGGGCCATCTTCTACTGCTTTCCCAGGTCACAGCAGAGAGCTGGATGGGAAGTGGAGCAGCTGAGATTTGAACAGGTGCCCCCATGGGATGCTGGCTCTGCAGGCGGTGGCTTCACCTGCCATGCCACATCTCAGGCGCCTGCTCTGTGGTTTAACATTGAAGATACAACACCCTGGAGGAGGCGCGAATGCCTCCAGCAATGCCTGACCAGGTAGCAAGCCTGCATCGGGTGCTGCTCATCTGAACTTGGAGTTCAGCAGACCTGGCTGGTCTTTGATCCCAGGTGAGTACAGTTTCTGGAGACAGGTGTCTGCCTCCGAGAGAAACCCTTGCAGCCGATCCGCATCCGCGTCAGCGATCCCTGGGCAGCCCTGGGAGGCTGCCGGGCAGGAGCTACCTTTCTGGGAGAACCAGCTTGCCTTCTGCTAAAAATAGTATCAGTGGCTCCGTGAATTCGGAGGTGTCCAAGTGAGAGGATCTCACCTGCAGTCTGAACCTGGGGAGGGGAGAGGAAATCAGATAGACATGGCCCATGACGCAAATCATTAAGGACGAAGGTTAAGTGCACCGGCTGCAGCCCAGCGGCCTTGCAGAGCCAAGGTCACAGGTCACCGCCTCCCTCCAGCCCTGGCTGTGCGCAGCCTGTGGACAGTGGGGCACGTCGCTGAAAGAACATTGGCAGCAGCAGGCCTGTTCTAAGGGAAAAGGGCACCGTAGGTACAGTGTGCCCCAGCCCAGAATGTGGGTGAGTGAGCTCAGGGCTGTCTCCCAGGCTGGGAAATAAACAATTGCACACCCGAGGCCAGGGATGGGACAGCGAGGTCACCCCGGGGCAAGTTTCTCCATGTTCCCAGCAGAACTGGCAAGTGCTGACACCCAGCTCAGGCAGGGAGTCTGCGTTGCACACTGTCTCACGGTCCCCGAGCCCCAGGGGGGACAGCGGCAGACAGGCACCGGCAGAGGAGCCCTGGGCAGGCTGGAGACAGGAGAGGGAGGCTCTTGGCAGGGGAGCCGGCGGAGGGGCGGCAGCTTGCACTCTTGGCTTTCCATCCTTGGTGGTACAATCGGCAGAGCTGCCAGGGCGCTCTGAGGTCCAGGCGGCACTCTTCGGGGCTGCTGGAAGGGGATGGGAAAAGCACCTGTCGCTGGAATGGAGGAGCCACTGCCCCCTGCTCCCGGGAAACGCGGCTGGAAACCCGCAGGCGAGCCCTTCTGTTGCGCTCCCCCTAAGGAAGCTTGCCCAGACACTCTGCCCTGTCTCACTGCATTCTCCTAATGCCCTCCCACTCTGTTACGGGAATGGACATGGGGTGTGCCTGCACGTCTGGGAGCTTTAATCTGAAAGAACTCCATTATCAGCTCCTCCCAGAACTTTCTTATCAGATGCTCCAGGCAAAAAGATTAGGCAAGATTTTCCATTGTCTTCCAAAGAAGATCAACAAAGGAACAACGGCCTTCCTGGCTCCCAATGGGGGGGGGGGGGGGGGAGGGAAGGAGGGAGGAGGAGAGAGAGAGAGAGAGGAGAGAGAAACTGCTTCTGGTAGCTCCTGCCGGCTGCCAGGGCCCTCTTCCCTGCCCCCACACCCCTACTGGTGTGCAGTCAGTAGCTCTTTTCTGCACTGAGACTTCGAGGCAAGACTCGGGGCTCCCTCACGGGCCATGACAGAAAGCACAGGGCTGGGAAGGAGAAAAGGAGTAGCCCAACCCCCAGAGGGCACTGCCCATGAACAGAAGGCACAGCCCCAGGCGTTCACCCTAAAGGGAAGTGGGGATGAGGAAGGGGGAGGTGGGCCGGCCGCTGCTGCCCCCGCCCCCGGGGGTGGCTCCTCTGCGCAGCAGGAGAGCACCTGCTGCTAGGGATCCCCCAGCTCTTACCTGGGCAGCTCCTCCCCCACCCAGCCTCTCCTTAGAAAGGTGGCCCTGGGCTGCCCTGCCGCCTCACATACCTGTGCTTCTCACCTGTGTATGCACACATATACACGTATACATGCAGCACGCGCATACACGTGTACACCCAGACATGCCACGGTACATGCATGCGTACACACATCATGCACACAAATCACTCTACGTTCAATACACCACACGCAATATACATGCATACCCAGAGCTGGCAACATGGGTAAACACTGCACACACATGTACACAAACACCAGGAACACACAATACGCACGCCACACGTGTGTGCGCACATGAACTGTATGCAGTGCCTGTACACACGACATAAGCACACCATACAAGACTATACCCACTCATGTGTATACGCATGCCACACACACAGACACCCCACACAAACCACACACATCACAACACAACACTACACAACACACGGCTCACACATGCTGTGTGTTCACACACCACACATGCATCCGGAAGCTCTTCAACCATGGGCCTCTGCTGCCACCCGGAGGTTTAAATGTGGACACACAGTTCAAAGAACGAAATCTTGGAGATTGTACAGCAGGACCTGGGCCAAAGAGCAGCTACGTGTTTCTCAAGATCAAAGGCCGGGAAGGTTCCTTAGGGAGGGAGGCTTGCGCTGGGGCAAGGAACCCACACCCTTTACTTAGTGTAGTCTCTGCACTTGCTTGAGCTCCGGAGATCACTGTGCGTACCTGAGTGTATGCCTGGGGGGGGGGGCGTGGTGTAGGTGCACATTGTGTAGGTGCCTGTGCGTGTTTGAGAGAAGCATGCATTGTGCTCTGCACAGGCGTCCGTGTCTGTGTGTGAGCGTGTGGGTGTCATTCCGGGGAAGGTACTGCTGTGAGAATCCCAGCCAAGGAGAGGTCCAAGGCAGCCTGGAAGAGGTCTCCAGATGGACCAACCGAAAGGTGGTGGGGGGTAACTCCAAGCCACACTTAGGAAAATGTGGCTCGAGCTTCCAGGCCAATCCGTTGGGGGAACTCTTTCCTCTGGGATGAGGATCCACAGCTCCTGGAGGGCGTGGTGGCTTTTTAACCACTCGCAGGTGTAAATGCCCTGTAATGTCATCAGCAAAGGTGTTGATATCATAGTATCGGTATTTTACGTTCACAAAGGAGCCATTCTTATTCCTGGCGGTGTACTTAGTAGCCAGCTACTTATGTTTGCACCGAGGAGGATGAGGGAGGCAGCGGTCTGAAGTGACATTTCCCCCGCGAACTCTCTGGATGATCTCATCCATGGCTTGAAACCGTCTGCCATCCTGACAGCCCCATGCTTTAATCTGACGCTCAGAGAAGGGATTAGAGGGCAATTTGCAGATGGGTTCTTTGTGGTCTCTTCTATTATGTTCTTCTTCCCTTTTGTAGTGGGGCGTTGTTGCTTTGAAGAGTCACAGGTGGAGAATGCTGGGTTGCCATGTGCCTGCAGGTAAAGTGGACTACGGTTCAGCGGGGTTCACGGAGGGGAGCGAGGGGATACGTGCGGCTTGTCTAAGGCTGGAGTTGCAGAGCCATGTTCCTGGAGCTTTTTTCTCCAGGAAGTGGAGAATTTTTGGATTTGAGGGTCTCAGTCAACTTCTAGCGCCGAGAGTTAACTGCACAACTTGGAAACACAGAAATTAGCGGACCGTGTCGGAAACATTTTCCCATGGATCTCGGGCCCCGTCTGATTTTTCGCATTAGAGGCACTGTTGCTGCCTTTGCTTGCAGCACCGTGGGTTCATTGGCGTGTCCTGCATTAGTTTCCACCGTGTCTCGGTATGAGGATGCAGGGACACAGGGCTGGGGACGTAAGAGAGATTTGAGCAGTGGCCCTGTTGCTTTTTAGGGCTGGTTACTTGTTCTGTGAGGTGATCTGTGAGTTTTATTGCCATCCTGAATTGTCGCGACTTCCTGAGCTCCTAAAAACTGGATTGAAATCACGCCTAAACCTGCCTCGTGGTCATGATGAGAGGTACTTCCCTGCGTGTAACTTTCCTTTAATAGCACCAGTTACGGCAGCACCAGCTCACGGCATTTTAGGGCAGCTTGGAGAGGATCTTGGTGTTTTCTCATCAGTCCAGGCTTGCAGGCACAGCTGCAGCTTTGAAAGCTCCATCTCTTTTTATTTTTTTATTTTTTTAATTTTTTTGACAGGCAGAGTGGACAGTGAGAGAGAGAGACAGAGAGAAAGGTCTTCCTTTTGCTGTTGGTTCACCCTCCAATGGCTGCCGCGGCCGGCGCGCTGCGGCCGGCACACTGCGCTGATCCAATGGCAGGAGCCAGGTGCTTCTCCTGGTCTCCCATGGGGTGCAGGGCCCAAGCACTTGGGCCATCCTCCACTGCACTCCCGGGCCACAGCAGAGAGCTGGCCTGGAAGAGGGGCAACCAGGACAGAATCCGGTGCCCTGACTCGGACTAGAACCCGGTGTGCCAGCGCCGCAAGACAGAGGATTAGCCTAGTGAGCCGCGGCGCCGGCCGCTCCATCTCTCTTGTTCCCAAGGTGCAGATACTTGCTGGCCTCCAAACTGTCTTCCTCTAGGTGTCTGAGTTTGGAAAAACTCATTTCCTTGAAGGGCTCAGTCCTAAGCAAAGCAGGCGCTCTGTCTCAGCCCCAATAGTGGTCGCTGTCCATGCACCCACACACAAACCCTGCTCTGTCTGCAGCACCACCCCCCACCCCGCCCCCACCCCGCCACCAGGGCAACAGGGTCGTTTATGCAAACCAGAATTCCCCCAAGGAGGAGTTCTGTCCAGAAGACACAGCAGGGGTGGGATGCCGGAGACCCTTGGTTGCAAAGGCTGGGGTTCCAACTGGACCTGCACTAACCCCCTCTCCCCCACCCCCCACCCCTGCTTCCTTTGACCTGGAAATGGAAAGAAAAAGGAAAAAACACCACCCCTTCCAGTAAAATTTTGGGAATAACTAGTGTGGTAGGTTAGACTTTAAAAAAAAAAAAAACACTTCGCTGTGGCCCTTCATTTCTAAGTGCGAAGTGGATGACTCTGGTGCATGATACTAAGCCTGGTCCGGGGACTTGGGATGTTGGCATCCACAGCACAGGCAGGGGCTTGCACCGTGGGCCTCTGTGCTGCTGGACTTGCCGTGAGGGAAATACACTGGGCGTGACCTGCTGACCCAGGCTCTGGCTGCCGGACATGCGGGACAGAGTCATTGCGGTCAATGCACCCAGCTCAGCCCCAATGCAGGAGGCAGCGGGACGCACCAGTGCCCAGAGCTGAAGTTCTGTGGCATTTGTTACACAGCGTTTCCGTGGCCGCTGCTCACTGGTAGGACTGCCACCTGGGGGGACCAGTAAAATAAAACCATACTCGGAAAAGAGGTAGGCAGTCGGTGAGCGATGGACGAAGGCAAGTACATTCGTCAGCTCCCGCTGTGGGAACACACAGATCCCTCCCTCTCTCAGTGCGGTTCTCACTCTGGGATTGCAGGTGGCTGTGTAGGTCTGCTGCTGGCTGCAGAGCAGAGCTCAGTTCTCCTGCACTTCCAGGCAGAGAGGAGAACCATGACCTAGGACACATGGCTCCTAAGTGATTCTAGCACCTGTAGTCAGCCCCCAAACAAGCGCGTGTTGACTTGGTTGCTTGAACAGGCAAATCCACATCTAGCTCAAATCCCTACAAGCCAGAGCAAGTCACAGAGCTCCTGGAGAGTCCCACAAAGCCTACCCTCCATCCTGGGCAGGGCTGGGGACGTCGCCCAGGGAATAAATATTCCTTGAAATATCATAGACTCTCCCATCAAAATCACAGAGCCATTTAGGTCCTAATCCTTCGTGAATAGTTTGATTGTCATACAAGATACATTACTGTAACCCTCACTTACCAGTCACGACAGCGTGAAACTCTTACATTGCTTCCAGAGGCTTTGCCATGCCCCATTTGTTCTCAGGAGTTCTCCGTAGTTGACATGCAAGAGGAGGAAGGTGACAGCCATACAGAGAGAAGAGCTGGGGAGCGATGAGGCAGGTGGTCACCCGGTGTTGCAACCTGAGCTCATCTGGAGGAGCAAGGTTGCGTTCAGGTTTACAACAGGAACGTGCCGTCTAGGGGAGCTGTCTGTACTCCAGGCTCCGGGAAGTGGCTGGCATCTTCCTGCGCCTGGGTGGCTCCTCTGCAGAATTCCTGGACGGATGCTGTCAGCTCAGCTCTCTCACGGAAGAGTGACTTGCAGCCCACTAGCCCTGGCGCAGCCCTGCAGCCGCTGCTGCCCCGGGAGACCCAGAAGTCCAGAAGCCTCCCTCTGCCACGTGCTTGGGCCAGGACCCTGCAGGTAAAGCAGGTCAAAGACGGTGAGACCTGGGACGAGGAGTTGCCTAGTGGGGGTGGGAGCGAGGTGGGAGGGGCGATGACGTATACACCCCTGTAAATCCGCAGCCACATTCGCACTTCCCGCAAAAGTGACTTAGGTGCAGCTCTTCCACGGTGCGTGGCTTCTAATTTGGGGTTACTGCTACCCCCGTGGTAGCTAAGGGAACGGTCCCCTATTTTGAAGTAGCGCTTTAGTCAGAGCATCAGGAATCACAGTCCATGGCAACTGCTGACTACGACAGTGATTCTATCAGAGTCGGCAGCCAGCGTCGCCCTCCCCTCCTGCTGCGTGAGTCTGCTCTCGTGCACGATAGCACGGTTTGGGGAAGGACGCCAATCCCCCTTCCTGTTCTGAGGCCAGCCACTGCAGCTCTTCGGGTTGAGCCATCCACTGACGCCTTTGACACTCCTGCAGTTACTAAGCACAGGATCGGCTCTTCCTGCCTGTGAACTCAGGCCCGGGACCCGCCGCCATCCCCAAAGCCCTTTGGAGACTCCCCGACATCATCATTGTAGGACGCCTCCCAGGGAAATGCCTCACTTGTGTTTTCCTCTTTTTCAATTGGGAACTTATTTAGAATGAAGTGAAAGGTTCTTAATCTAATTATATTTGGTATATTACTTCTTTTTCTTTTATTTTAGAAGGGGGAGAGAGAGAGAGAGAGAGAGAGAGAGAGAGAGAGAGAGAGAATGCACTCCCATGTGCTGGTTTGCTCTCCAAGTGCCCATAATAGCCTCCCACTGCAAATGGAGCAGCCAGGATTTGAACCAGTGCCCATGGAGGATACTAGCATTGCAGGCAGCAGCCTGACCCACTATGCCACAGTGCCAGCCCCAGATACGCTTGTATTAACCAGTCTTAACTGCTAGGCCAAATACCTACCCTGATATGCTACTCCATTTTTCTTTAAATAATATTTATTTGCTGATTTATTATTTATTTATTTACAACAGAGAGAGGGGGAGAAACAGAGAGAGATATCTTCCATTTTTTGGTTCGCTCCCCATATGGCTACAACAGTCAGGGCTGGGCCAGGTTGAAACCAGAAGGCTGGAACTTCATCTGGGTGAAGGTGATAGGAGCCCGAGCACTAAACTCGTCTTCCACTGCCTTCCCAGGCACATTAGCAGGGAGCTGGCTCAGAACGAGAGTAGCTGGGATTGGAACAGTTGTTCCAGTGTGGAATGCCGGCATTGCAAAGAGGCGGCTTAATCCGCTGCTCTGCAGCGCCAGCCCTAATGTGTTCCTCCTTCCTGAAGGAGCTCCTGCTTGGGGAAGCTTCTTGTGCTTTGGGAATTTTGACTGGGAAAACTGTCACGAACCGCAAGCATATTCGTGCAAGTGAACTCATACCTTATGAGTGACAAAGGAAATAAGAACAGTCTTGCATTGTGGCACACCGCCTATGAGGTTGGCATCGTATACATCCAGTTCGAGTCCTGGCTGCTCCACTTATGATCCAGCTCCCTGCTAATGCACCTGGGAAAGCAGCAGAGGGTGGCCTAAGTCCTTGGGCCTCTGTACCCACGTGGGAGATCTAGAAGAAGCTCCTGGCTCTTGGTTTTGGCTTGGCCCAGCCCTAGGCCATTGAGTCCATTGGGAGAGTGAACCAGCAGATGAAAGACTTCTCTGTCTGTCTGTCTGTCTCTCTCTGTAACGATGCCTTTCAAATAAAATAAAAAGTAAATCTTTTTTTAAAAAATCTTGGGTTTGAAAAAACATTCAAATTAATGTACAAATTCTCCTTGAAACTCTGGAAAGCACCACTGCTTTAGCTCTAATACAACACAGAGCCAAATCCGTCAGAATTGTCAGATTCCGGGTAACTGGGATCCCAGAAGCGGGCTCCTCTTGCGAGCTCACTTTGATTTCATTACGGGCCCTTGGGCTCTGACCCGGCCTGGGCAGCTAATGGCATGACTGCAATGAATCCAATGAATGCACCTGCTCCATCTGGATTTGAGTCAGGAAACATTGGACACTCTTCCTAGGAGCTCTATTTATAGGAAATGAGAGTTATTAACACAAACCTGTTGATAGCAACGTGGCCTGGGTCTCCCAGAAAACAAACATAAAAGTCTGTGTTCTCCAGATTTCCGTTGGTCTCAAAGTAAGAATAGCTCATCCCCAACCAGCATGACAAATGTTTCCAGGATACGCCGTGGCAGTGAAGGGCATGATTCGGATATTTTCCTGAGTCCCCGCGTCTGTGGCTGTGTCCAGCTGCAGCGCTATTCAGACAATCTGTGTATGTGAATGTCATTGACTTTCTTCTCCGTTGATTGTTGCAGACTCTGTGAATTTCAGGGCAATGGGCCTTCACAAAGACCATGGGAAATCCACATTCCCATTTTCCTTGAACTTTTTTTGAAAAAAGATTTATTTTTTATTTGGAAGTCAAAGTTACACAGAGAAAGGAGAGGCAGAGAGAGAGAGAGAGAGAGAGGGAGAGAGAGAGAGACAGAGAGAGAGAGAGACAGAGAGGTCTTCTATCCGATGGTTCACTCCCCAATTGACCACAATGGCCAGAGCTGCGCCGATCTGAAGCCAGGAACCAGGAGCTTCTTCTGGGTCTCCCACGTGGGTGCAGGGGCCCAAGGACCTGGGCCATCCTCCACTGCTGTCCTTGGCCATAGCAGAGAGCTGGATGGTAAGTAGAGCAGCCGGGTCTCGATCCAGTTGGGATGCTGGCGCCCCAGGCCAGGGTGTTAACCCACTGCGCCACAGCACCGGCCCTCCTTGAACTTTTGGAAGCACCTCGAGTACACCCAGAACTCTAGCTACTGTGGACTATCTCCAAACGGAACCTCCAGCAGACTTCTCAGAAGCTCGCTTCCTCCCTCTTCCCCTTCCTCAATCTCACCATCCGGGTTCCCAAGAGTCCCTCTCTCAATCCCACCTGTCTTTGGCATCTGACACCCCAGTCCCTCACCCAGGCCAGCATCCTGTTTTTGGCTAAGCTGTCCGCCACTGGTTGCAGCAACTACTCACAGCATCTCAGTCCTTGGCATCGCTCAAGATGATGGTTGAGTTTACAGAACAGTCCTGATCATGTCGCCGGGTGTGATGGCACAGGGGAGAAATCTAGCTGTGGAAGCCCCTGTGTCTGTGAGAGCATCACACGGCCGCCTGCAGAACTGGGCTCCAGTCCACGGCAAATGTCGGCCCCAAGCCTGTGTCTCCCGGATCATCACGTGCACCACACAGGAGGGTGGGATGAAACTGACCACATCAAAGGGGCTTGGATATCCAGGAAATATATCAGAAAGAAAACACAACCCTTTGGCTGTTCGACAGGAAAGACATACGAGCAAATCACAATTGCTGCCTGCCTGCCATTGAGTGAACTTAAATTTTAGCTTGGAAAGGGAGTGATCAACGCGCATAAAATCTCCAGGGGCCCAGAGGAACCTCGCAGGCCTCTTACCAGAGCCTCAGAGCTCCATGCACCCTGCCTCTGTGCCAAGTTGTACCTGAAATTTGTCTTAGCCAGCTAACCCTGCAGACATGGGTATGGCTGAGATGAAGGAAGTGCGTTCGTCCCAGATCCCTATGACACAAGAGACAGCATGGGATGCAGGGCCACAGGGTGAGACACCAGCCTTGGTCAGGAGGCAGAGGGACGCATGGGAAAGAGGCTTTGTCCTGGTTTTCACAGGAAGCAGTGGGTGCAGCAGGGTAAGCAGCTTAGGGTTTTCTAGTTTGAATGACCCTGGAGGGACCCTACAAGTTGAATCTGGAAGGATGACGTCAGAAGGAAGTCTTAGCCATGCGCTGTGCTCACACAGGGCACAGGGGGTGTCTCCAGTTGTCTGGCTCCTGGCCCTGGGGTGATGAGGGCAGCAGAGTTTTGCATCATATTATGTCAGTGTCAGATGGAGGAGGTGGCCTGGAGCGCGACTCTGGCGTGGTTGGTCTGTGTATAGGAAGTATACTCCCAGGGGACCCTGTTGCTCTCTCTCTCTCTCTCTCTCTCTCTCTGAGAGAATCAGCTGGTCCTGGACAAGCAGTTGCTCCACCGTCACAGAATCCCCAGCTATCAAAGGATGATAAAATGCAGAACAAGCACACTTGGCTGCTGCACCCGCCGTCAGCGTTTGCGAGCGTGGCTCTGACCCGCCCGAGAACGCTCGGGAATGCACTGGGCTCTGGCATCTCAGGGGCTCCCCCTTCAAGACAGAACTCAGCGCTGTCTGTACCCACGTACTGGGGCCTGCCGGAACACTGCAAAGGGAAGCCGGCCCCTGTGCTGCCCAGCTCCACGACCACAATCCAGCAGCCCGCGCTCTGTGACCGTGTAAATACCCGGGCTCCTCACTCTCAGCTCTGAGCTCTGCACCGCTCCCCAGCTTCCCTGCAGGATTGCGCACGTTGCTGTCGGGCCATAACGTGCACCTTTCCATCAGCTGTCTTCCTTTTCTTTCGCATGGAAGCTGCTTGCCCATCCATGTCTGGGGCTGCGCTTCTAAGGCAATGGGAACGTGAGTCACACCTGCCTTTCACTCTATCTAGAAACCCGTCCCTTTCTTCTTGGCTTGAGGAGCCGCTGGGGTGCCCACAAGCTGCATCGAAGTATGACATCTGGAGGACTCCACGCTCCACACCGCACTGCCTCACCTTTTTTTTTTTTTTTAACTTACAAACCTTTTAAGGTCTATAAACTTCATCCACAAATTCAGAAACAGTGATTCCATAAGCCACCACTTCATTTTGTGCTTTGTGATTTCATATTGACATTCTCCTCCTTGCTAGGACCGGAAGCTCCATGAGGGCCTGCCCTGCGCCTAATTCTCCTTTGCACTCAACAGAGCCCAGTACATGCGAAATGACAGATAAGTCTGGATGAATGATGGGATTGCTAAAACCACACATCCGTGGAGTTTCTTCATACATTTCAGAGATCCACTTCTCTCTTAGGGTCTATAAAATCTTGGTATATTCTCTGTATCTGTGCCTCATTCTGATTATTTTTGTTGTAAAACATGCATTTAGACACTACTTCCTTTATTCTTTTTTTAAAAAACATTTATTTATTTATTTGAGAGGCAGAGTTACAGACAGAGAGAGAAAGAGAGAGAGAGAGAGGTCTTCCATCTGCTGTTTCACTTCCCAAATAGCCACAACAGTTGGAACTGAGCTGATCTGAAGCCAGGAGCTTTCTCCTGGTCTTCCATGCGGGTGCAGGGACCCAAAGACTTGGGCCATCTTCTACTGCTTTCCCAGCCCATAGCAGAGAGCTGGATCAGAAGTGGAGCAGCCAGGACTAGAACCGGTACCCCTACAGGATGCTGGCGATTTAGGTCAGGGCGTTAACCCACTGCGCCACAGCACCGGCCCCCCGGCTACAGGTTCTTGATGTGGGGCCAGGTGCTGGGGTCCCACTGTTCCTGGGAACTGGATGGCAGCATAGAAGGCACACCCAGACTTTCACGCGCTGCTGGGGGCACACAAGCAATGCCTGCAAGGCCAGGGCAGGCGCCTTGTAGAATGAAGTGTTCAGCTGCTGAGGATTTGCCCCTCCAGTCTACGTGCAATGCACAGAGTCCATGTTTCTGCCCCTGTCTCCTGAGCAATGGCTTTTAAAGTGCTCTCCCCTCGGCTGTTCCGAGAAGTCGATTCTGATAGAAACGTCTTTCGCTTCCACAGACGCTACGCGCTTCTTTCTTTATCCAGACTGTGTTTGCTAGGCAAATGTTAGACTGAGAGCCCTGAAAAAGTTCACATGATGATTTTTTCAAGCTGTGGTTCAGGTAAATGGAAACAAAGGGCCCCGTGTAATTTTGTGTGCACCACGTCTGGGCGTCAGAGGCTCATGAAGTCCTCAGCAAGATTCTGTGTTGAACGGCGGGGACCCTGCTGTCTCTCAAATCTGTCCGACTCGGTGGCAGTTCCTGACATCGCTCAGAGCAGGCGCATCTACTTTACCAAGTCACATGCCTGCTATAGTTGTAATGATCTATGATTTTTAAAAATGAATTATTTATTTGAAAGAGTTACAAAGACTGAGGGAGAGCCAGAAGAGAGAGGTCTTGCATCTGCTGGTTCACTCTCCAGATGGCTACAATGGCCAGGATTGGGCCAGGACTGAAACCAGGAGCCAGGAGCTTCTTTTGGGGTCTGATGTGAGTGGTAGGGGCTCAAACACGTGGCCATCCTCCACCGCTTTCCTAGGCACATTAGCAAGAAGCTGGACTGGAAGTGGAACAAAACAGCCAGGACTTGAATTAGCGTCCATAGGGGATGCCGGTGTCACAAACGGCAGCTGTATGTGTTACACCACAATGCCTACCCTGATCTGTGATGATTTTAAAATGTACTGTGCTTGGGTGAAATGATCATCTTCTCATTTGGTTATTTGGTTATTATTTGGTTTGTAGCCCTTGCCCATGTTAAAAAAAAAAAAATCTAAGAATGATTAGATTAAAATACAGGGCAAATACCTACGTCTTAACTGAAGCTAGCTAGCATAACATGATTTCTTGTCTTCTGTTAACTTTTCTGTTGCTGTTTTGCATATGTAAAGCTGATTTTTCATTAGCTTTTAATGCTGTTTGTGACTCTCCTTGTTCCAGTCCATATTCACTGTAGCTTTGAGCAGAGTTTGTTTCACAATAATAATAATAAAAACCACACATCTAGGGAAGGTATTTGGTGTAGCAGGTAAGAAGCTTCTTGGGACACCGCAGCTCACGCCGGCGTGCCTGGGTGCTGGTGCCACTCTGCTTCCCATTAGAGCTCCCTGATCAGGAGCACCTGGCAGACAGCCGGGGATGGCCCAAGTTCTTGTCACTCACGTGGGAGGGTCACACTGAGTTCCAGGCTGCTGGTTCTGGCCTGGCTGTCACGGGGCTGTGGAGTGGGAAGCAGCAGACAGCATGTCTGTCTCTGTCTCTGTAATGAAAAAATATGAGCCTCACGAGGTCTCCACCTTCTCTCTTTTGTCTGGCAGGGACCACAGTCAAACCCTCCTAGGTGGACAGAATGTTCCAGAAGGAGGCTCTTCGTCTTTTCATTGGGACCTCGAGACGTCGTTTAGTTTGTCTCTTGTGTCTTTAGATCCAAAATGAGATCTAAAAGTCTTAAAAAAAAGAAACGAGTGCTTCAGGCCGGCGCCGTGGCTCAATAGGCTAATCCTCCACCTAGCAGCGCCGGCACACCGGGTTCTAGTCCTGGTCGGGGCGCCAGAGTCTGTCCCGGTTGCTCCTCTTCCAGTCCAGCTCTCTGCTGTGGCCAGGGAGTGCAGTGGAGGATGGCCCAAGTGCTTGGGCCCTGCACCCCATGGGAGACCAGGAGAAGCACCTGGCTCCTGGCTTCGGATCAGCGCTGTGCGCCGGCAGCAGCGGCCATTGGAGGGTGAACCAGCGGCAAAGGAAGACCTTTCTCTCTGTCTCTCTCTCACTGTCCACTCTGCCTTTCAAAAAAATAATAAAAAAATAAAAATAAAATAAAAATATTAAAAAAAAAGAGTGCTTCCTTTCTTAGAAAAGAAAAAGCAACAAGCAAACAAAACTATGTATTTCTCATCGCTTAAGTCGTTGTTGGGTTCAGGACAGTTGGTTGCTAGGTACTGTATGTGTCTTAGCTACAAAAAGACAAGTTCCTCTTAGGTCTTGTTCCTAGGCTTTGGGCTAAGGTCCAACTACTTTCAAGGATCCTATTTCCCCATTCAGGTGATACAGAGTTTCTACCGCATGTCTTTGTAACCACTGTAAGAATGTCCATCACCCTGGGTCTTAGTGACCATGGAAATGATCTACGTCTTGAGACAGTGAGTGAGGTGTGTGTGTGTGTGTGTGTGTGTGAGAGAGAGAGAGAGAGAGAGAGAGAGAGAGAGAGAGAAAGAGAGAGAGAAAGAGAGAGCAAGCTACCAGCTGGGACGGATGCATTTGTGCTAAGTGGTGCAGTGTGGAGTGAAGCAGCTCTGTGTTGGAAAGACCCCTCTGTACTCTGACTTTGCACACCTCAGAGGCTCGGCACAAGAGTCCCATGCTGTGCAAATGTCCTGTGGTGACCGGCAGACCTCGTCTTCTGAGTTCACAGGAGTGGCGGGAGCTCTTTTCCAGACACGCTTCTGCAGGTGACAGTAACAGTGTCAGCTCACCTCACATTCTGGGAGGCGTAGCAGAGTACACAGCAAATAACCCACCGATACCCTAAAACACCACCCCTGAGCCGACAAACAAGTCCGGACACCCCGGTCTCTGCAGATCCTTCTCCACTCTGGGTGCCGGGGCCTCCCACGCCCCTCGGCCCCCCTGGCAGGTGTGGCCACAGGGTCACGCAGAGGAGTTCGGCTACCTGCAGCCTGGCTCTGTCTGACACTTGCTGCAGGCTGGCCACTCCTGTTCCTGAAGTCCTTAATCCCTGAAGGGCAACCTCCTCCAAACCATTCCCTGGTGGGAGAGGGGCTCCCACGCCTATGGACCCTGTGTCCCAAGGCCCCCCACCCCTTTGCACCAGTTTCCCCAAATCTTTCCCCCGTATTTGTTAAAAGCGCCTCTGATGAGATGTTCGTGCATTATTGTGTGAGTGTCATCTCTTCTCTGCCTAGACCCTAACAGATCCAGACCGCAAACACCCTTTCTCGGACACCCTCCCAGTATGAAGAAAGTCCTGTGTCTTTTCTGGTATAGCCATCCATCGCTGTGAACCACCTGTGCTTTCGTGAGTCTGGATGCGTGATGTGGGCACGCATGTGTGCATGTTAAAAGAAAGGGAAAGAGGGGGGCTCTGGTTAAGACTGGCTAAGATGGCTCCTGGGGAGTCCACATCCTGTATCGGAGTGCCAGGTACAAGTCCCAGTTCCTCTTTGATTCCTGCTTCTAGGAGGCAGTGCTGATGGTTCAAGTAGTTGGGTCACCACCACCATGTGGGAGCCCTGGATTGAGTTCTGGCTTGGTCTGGCCTAACCCTGGCTGGTGAGCATTTGAGAAATGAAAAGAGGATGGAAGCTGTCTCTCTCAGTCTGTTTCTGTCTCTGTCATTCTCTTGCTGCCTTTCAAATAAAATGAAAACAAAGGAAAAAAAATCAAACCCTTAAAAGAATGAGAGAGGGGGCTGGAACTGTGGTGTAGCAAGGAAAGGTGCCACCTGCCAGGTTGGCATCCGATATGGAAGATGGTTCATGTCCCGGCTGCTCCACTTCTGATCCGGCAACCTGCTAATGGCCTGAAAAGCAGCAGGAAATGGCCCAAGTGCTTGGACCCCTGCACCCTTGTGGGAAACCTGGAAGAAGCTCCTGGCTCCTAGCTTTCGCCTGGCCCAGCCCTAGTCATTGTGGTCATCTGGGGAATGAACCAACGGATGCAAGATCTGTATCTCTCTTTCTCTTTCTTCCCCCTTATCCCCGTTCTAACGCTGAGTTTCAAATAAATAAATTTTAAAAAGAGAGGGAGAGAAAGAGAGTAAGTGAATTTGTTCTATATACGTATTCCCTGTACAACACCCACCAGGGTGATCTCAAAGTCAGATAGAGATGCTGGCGGAACAAAGAGAGATTTTAAGACATCATGAAATCTACATCACCTAAGGTGATTATTAGCATTTTTGCCAAACAAGACACACCGCCCTAAATCCAGTGAAAGCATTAGACGTAAAAAGAAAACGTAAAAAGGTGATACATTGGTGGAAGAACAAAGAGTTAGAAGGCTGACAGAAGTCTTTTTCCAAGGAGATGCCAACCGTAAGAAGGATAAATTAGCTCATCTTAAGGAGCCCCATTGTTTGCTGTGCATTCAAAGTGTCTTTGGGGAGCGAGCAGATTGACAGGCTAAAATCCCTGAGTATAAATCTCGCCTCATTTAGCACAGTGCAGAGAGTCAGGAGCAATTGAGCTCCGCCAGGAAGCATGCCTGGAATGTTCTGGAGGTGTGAGCCTGTCTCTGTCCAGGAAAGCCTCAGGAGTACAGATCCTAAATGACCATTACATGATGCAATATGCATACAGCAAATAGTTGAGATGTGTCCGGTTAGCCGACTCCTTCTGAAACTGACAGCTAGGGTTGATTAATGACCTCCAGCCAAGTAAACTTGACATTACGGGCAGCCTGTTGTCGTAGATATCAGCAAAGGCTCTGACATGCTTTCTTTGTAGCAGTGAGAAGGAGACCGGACAACTGGTTTCCCAGACTTGACTCATACTCCTTGAAAATGCTGCCCATGTACTCTGTATTCCTTGATCTACCAGTTTCCTGGGCCAGAAAAGATGTGTTTCGTGATGTGTTGAACTGATAAAACCAGACGTGATTTCTTGTGCAAGGACAGCTCAGCTCAGGGGTGCAGAAAATGTGTTCTGGGGTGCAACCGTGATCTGGAGTACTTCCCAAATGAACTTGTCATCACTCAGGGGCCAGACACGTAGCCAGACCTCCTCCCCACCTTTTTTTTTTTTTTTCATTTTATGAATCAGTCATTTATTAGCCTTGAATTAAGAAACAGAAATTCTGAACCTCTTGACTCGGCCAGAACTATTTGGGGTTCCCATTCCTTCTGGTCATTCATGGTATCTGCCATGACTTGAGTGATGTCTACGGGAGTGAAGATGAATATTCTGGGGTTGAGCCTGATTCTTGGCTGTGGTGATGATCTGAAGAGAAAACTATCAGGGCTGGTCATGCCTCCCTTGCCCCGACCCTTGGCACTGCACGAAGCTCCAAAGAACAAACGCATGCTTTTCCCTCGGAAGCTAGTTCTCATGAGAGAGCTGTGTCTGGTCTCTCTCTGTGCTCCCTGGATCACTGCGTGACCCTCCCTCCACGAGTGCTGCACCGTTGCCATCACCTACAGAGGCCAAAGCAACAGGGCCCACATGATCTTGGACTTGATCCTCCAAAACCATGAGCCAAGTAAGTCTCTCTTTCCTTCACTCGCTGCTTGTCTCAGGTATTTTGTTCTAGTAACAATATAATTTTATCCACTGCATCAGCTGAGCTGGAGTTTCTGCAGTGGAAGACTCAAGTCTAAGTCATTGCTGGATACTCTTTGTCTCCTCATCGTGGGCTCCACGCTGATGTCGTTCATTCAAACTCCTTCTCTTGCTGCAGTATGCCCACAGTACAGCTGGTTCCTAAAAGGAAGCTCCCATTAGGACTGTTGATGCCCCTACTCCCAACAGATGAGTTGTGTAGATTCCGTGGTACTCAGCAGCTCTGGGCATCACCCCTGGGTCAACACTGGGGTGAAAGAAGCCTGGCGAACCCCCCAGACACTTGCGGCTGGCATCCCATGGACACCAGGGTCATGACCATGCCCTCAGCCTCTTCTCAAATGGGTCTCTGACTTTCTTATGGTAACTAAAGACTCTTCCTACATTAGGGGCTTTGCTTTTTCTGTGGCTGTGTTATTTCCTTCATATTCCTTTGCCTTTGGCCCAGAAGCAGACGACGTTCCTTGTTGTGACGTCAGGATGAACTACCCTCCTGCCTCACTACCTGCCCTCCAACTCAAAGCACTTTGGTGCCTCCTGTCCCTGCTTGGGGAAATGATAGGAAAACCACTCCCCATTCTTCTTCACAGAGTTTGGCACCTGGCTTCCTGGTTTTCTCTCTTCTGTCTTCATACCTGGTGACCTCTGTGTTCACCTGGACAAAAGCATCCCACGCTGCACTTTCCACTCCTGCACCGGTCTCTGCTCTCACTCCATTTCAGGAATACAGTGGCTCTGTCAAGCCCCAGGCCTTACATTATTAACAGCAGCCTTTCCTCTGAGAACTTCACATATGAGCTTCTCACTCTCCGATCACCTGTTAATGCTCTAACCCTTGTCCTCTGGTTGGACCATTGCAGAATGTTTTACTCCCTGTGACGGTGCATTGAGAGCAATGACAAAACTGTTAAACATCTGGGGTGATTATAGGGGAAAAAACTAAACTCTCCATTCAAGATGCATTCACAAAATAAAGTTCTCGCCCCACAGCAGAATCCAACCCTAACCAGGCAGTGAGGCCAGCAGAATGCTACTTCTGCTTCCCAAAGCCATCCCGCATCGTTCCAAACATCATCTGTGTTTCTGAACCACTCTTTTGTTGTTTTTTAATTAACAGGTAATAATTGTGCATATTTATTGTGCACGCTATGATGTTTTGATATATGTGTACCTTGTGTGATATCCAATCTGGATAATCAGCCATCACCTCTTGCATTTTTGTGTTGTGCTAAGAATATTCCAAATCCTCTGTTCTAGTTGTTCTGGACTCTCCAGTACAGTCTTGCCAACCGTAGTCACCCTCGTTGTGCACTAGAACACAGAATGAAGGCCTCATTACCTGTGCTTTGTACCCACAGCCTGACCACTTCCCTCCCCACCCCAGCCCCTGCTACCCTCTGTGCTCTCTCTGACGTGAGATCGACTTTTCTCGACTCCACCTGAGTGAGAACATGCAGCATTTATCTTCCCACGCTTGGTTTACTCCATTTAACGTGTTACATGTCTTCTACTTCCATCAGTATTGCCACAAATGACAGGATTCCATCCTTTTTATGGCTGAATAGTATATGTACACATATATGCCATGAAATACTACCAATCTGTATATATACACACACATATATCACACTTCATCAACTCATCCATCTATATATATAAGCAGTAAAATAATATCTCATGATATATACGTATATGTATATAATATAAGAAATATGTGTAAGATATATATCTCTCTTGCATTTTCTTTATCTAGCCATCCATTGATAGACACCTAGGTTGATCCTCTATGTGAATACAGTGCTACAATAACTACGGAAGTGCAGGTGTCAACATACTGGTTTCATTCCCTCTGGATAAGTTTTAGTCTGTTTTTTTTTTTTTTTTTTTGCTATCAGAAAATCCTTGAGAGTGGATTTTTGATTTTTATTAAAAAAAAAAAAAAGAGGATTACTTAGCTCAGAGTTTTGGAGGCTGAAAAGTCTCACAGCCATAGCCGGGATGTCCTGAGTGGTTACTGGCCCCTCTCTGCTGAATGAACTTGGAGCCCACTCCTCTGCACAGCTGGTTCTCAACACCAAGGCGCTCAGGGCTGATAAACAGCGTGATGCTGGTGGTGCCTCCCTCCCCAGGGCAAGAGGATACAGGAAGTTGAGTGTGAGAAAGCACTGGAACCCCATGTCCGCCCCCCCCCCCCGCCAGGGGTGAGGCGGGGGAGCAGGAACGCAGACTTGTTCTCCCAGGTGGGCCCTGCTGCCCTCCATCAGCTGTTCTTGCTGACCACGGACACAGTAAGCTGTGTGCTATAAAAAGCAATGCACACAGCAGTCACTGAATTGCTGGTGGAATCTGGAGCATTCCCGCTGATTAGCATGAAAGCGTCTTCCTATTACGTCCCGAGTGAGGATTCAAAAATAGAACGAATTCAGCTTCACAGTGCTCCGAGGGCCCACAAGCAGGGCCTTAAAGAACGTCCCTGGGTGTGCACTCACTCGAAGCACACAGAAGTCGGCGCTGCCACACTTGTGATCAGCTGCTATTTCTGCCTGGTTGGAAATCGGCCCCTCTCTTGTTACGATTACGCAACACTCCAGGATCCAGGTCTCTCGCTACAACCTCATTCCAGAAGCTGCGTCAGAGACGAAGCTGCCCCGTACAGCCTGAGCTCTTTCTGCCCACTTTACTAAATGTAGGCCCCCCCCCCCCACCAAGGTACTCACCCCGTTCTTACTCAGGGAAGTCAACGGTGCTGTCCTGAAATCACTCCCCCAAATACCTCTAACTCCCTCCCTCTACCCTGCTCTTATCATGTTCAGTGTCTGTCCAGCTATTCCAAATATGCACCCAACTGCTTGAACGCATCGGGGAGGGATGTGTCAGTGTGATCTGGTTTCACTCTAAAGTTTTCGACTTCCAGTCTCAGGGAGTTCTCTCACTGCCAAGGCATGAGCTCACCCTGCCAGCCTCCAGAACAGCTTTCCACGCCTCTCTGCTTCTCAGTCCCCCACCAGTACCTTCCTTTCCCTACTCCCCCACCCCACCCCGCCCCTTGTTCTAGGCTTTTCTTTCCAGACCTGCAAGGAATGTGAATGAATGAGATAGAACTCCTACCGTGCACCACTGAGTCCACCAGCCTGCTCCGTCAGCCCCTGTTCTGCTTTTTCTTCCAGTCTCGGTGGCTAACTCTCTGCTCCTTAGTGGCACACATGGGCCCCGAATGCTCCTCTTCCCAACACACACTGCCATTGTTGTCTCTCTACTGCTTCTCAAGGGAAGCCCTGCTCAAGCAATCCTCTTGCCGTATTGCACGGGTTAGAGCCTCAAGGACAAAGTCAAGGTGAAGTGATCTTTTCCTCTTCTGGATCTCAAAGGAGATCAACATTTTGTGATTAACTTTGGTGTTTGCAGTAGGTTTGTGTAGATACCTTCTTAGAATATGGACATTCTCTCCTATTATTCGTTTCCTAGGTTTTTAAAATTCTTACATGATGAATGGATGTTGGTTGTTCTCACCTGCATTTTCTGCTTTCGTTTGGGATGCCTGCAATGATTAGCATCTTTCTTTCCATTCGAGTGATGAATCCTGTGACTGATTAGCAACACTCAGCACCATTGCAGTCTTTGAACACACTCATCGTTCGTATTACATCTGCTACTTTAAATAGAACTATATTGGGTTTGCCAGTATTTTGTTAAGGATTTTTGCACTTACGTTGATGAGAGGGACTGTTCTGTGATTTTCTTTCTTGCAACATCATTTTCAGGCTTGCTGTCAGATTTTGTGTTCTCATTTTCGACTCTCTAGTAGAGGTTGCAGAACTTTGGCGCAATTGCTACTGAATTTTTTTTTTTTTTTTTAGATTCAGTAGTGAAGACATCTTGAATGGAAATTTCATTTTTCTTATGGAAAATTTTTAATTATCCAACAAGTTTCTTTTGTTGATGTAGGACTATTTAGAATTGCTATTTTTTAACATAAATTTAAGTAACATGTTTTCTGGAAATCTGTTGATTTCTTTTGACCTTTTCAAACTCACTGATATAAAGGTTTGTACAAAATGTCCTTATCATTTAGTCACACGTAGATTCTGTAGTAGTATCCCATGTTTTATATTTCATATTGGCATCTTATGTATTCTTAACTCCTGATGGATCCTGTCATGTTGGCGTCTTTGTTGATTCTATTTGTGTCTAGTTTTTTTTTTTTTTCTCTGTATTAGTTCCTCCCTTCTGCAGTCTTTTAGCTGAGTTTGATATTCTTTGTGTAACTTGCAGGGTGTACCTTCAGCTTCCTTCTTCTCCTAGTTTTTTTTTTATTTTTTGACAGGCAGAGTGGATAGTGAGAGAGAGAAACAGATAGAAAGGTCTTCCTTTGCCGTTGGTTCACCCTCCAATGGCCGCCGCAGCCTGCTCACTGCGGCCGCACCGCGCTGATCCGATGGCAGAGGCCAGGTACTTATCCAGGTACTGCACCTGGGGTGCAGGGCCCAAGCACTTGGGCCATCCTCCACTGCACTCCTGGGCCACAGCAGAGAGCTGGCCTGGAAGAGGGGCAACCGGGACAGAATCCGGCGCCCCGACCGGGACTAGAACCCGGTGTGCCGGCGCCGCAAGGCGGAGGATTAGCCTAGTGAGCCGCGGCGCCGGCTCTCCTAGTTTTTTAAGCATTGCCTGTGAGCGCACCTCCAGCTGTATGCCTCAGGATTCGGTGGCTGCATTGGCCCTGTGCTGCTGAGAGGGCCCCAGCTTCCTGTGAACAATGGCTGCTTGAAAAGCTGTACCTGAAGCATCTGGTGTCACCTTTCATCTTCTTTTTTTAAAAATATGTATCTATTTATTTGAAAGTTAGAGATACACAGAAAGAGAAAGAGAGGCAAAGAGAGAGAGAGAGAGAGAGGTCTCCCATCCGCTGGTTCACTCCCCATTTGGCCACAACAGCCAGAGCTGTGCCGATCCAAAACCAGGGGCCAGGAGCTTCCTCTGGGTCTCCCATGTGGGTGCAGGGGCCCAAGGACCTGGGCCATCTTCTACTGCTTTGCCAGGCCATAGCAGAGAGCCGGATTGGAAGTGGAGCAACCGGGACTTGAACCGGCGCCCATATGGGATGCCAGCACTGCAGGCAGCAGCTTTACCCACTACGCCACAGCGCCGGCCCCCACCTTTCATCTTCAATCTGCTCTGATTGCAACCATAGCTGCAGTGGACCTCATGGTGCTGTCAGGTCCCCAACTCCAGGCTGAGCTTTCTCCTCCAGGGCTTCGATTCTTTGTGAGACTGCTTGACTTGTGCACAAACCAGTTCCCAAGAAAGCTAACACCTCTAGGTCGCTCAGTCCCTGGCCAGCTGGCGCTAGCGTTCAAATCTTCATCCTCCTTTGGAGGAAGTCTTGAGGGGTCTTGCACTCACAGCAGGTATCTGAGTAATAGAGCCATCACCGGACAAACCAGACATTTGAAGATATTGACTGGCTTTTCCCATTCCCCTGGCTGAATTTTCCTGTTCTCTCGCTGCTCTCTCATGGAATCGTCCCATCTACGTCATGCTCATGTCTGCATATATGCTTCCCGGAGAATCTGAAATAGAACGACTGTATCATTTAAATTCTAGTCATAAAGGTCTTTGTTAGCCTTTCTGCAAATATTTCTAGTTTAATTTTATACAGCGGTTGGAGGAAACTTCTTCTAAGGTTGCTAATTTCAGACCATGTTTGTGTGCTATCTACACAAAAATAAAATCAATATATGACATGTGCTTGTATGTTTAGCGGGTGGGGGAAAGGGATTGCAATGGAAATGTGAGGGTAACCTCTCCCTTGGGTTGTTGTTGGGTGCTCGAGTGTCCCTGCCATCTTTGCAGCCGAGTGATAAACTCTGCAGGTGCCTTTGTCTTCAGGGTGCCCTCATCGACCAGGGGAAACTCTGGAGCTGCCCGGAAGGTAGGCTGGGAGCGTCTCTCTGCAGGGATGCGTTGACGCTGGCTCTAATCTAAAAGAGCTTTTGAGGCTCACCCATGGTCCCGCTGCATTCACAGCCAAAGGTTCCAGCAGGGTTTGTGGTCAGCGTTTCACATAGGAAGAGTGAGGATTTGTCTGTAATGTTCTCTGTTCGTATTCTAAAAAGAACCTGGTGTGTCCGTTGGTAGTTTTGGTAGGAAGCAGATTGTGGACAAGGTTGGATGTTTGCCCAGGACAAATGAAAATTTCCTGAAATTCATGAATAAAAGGCACATTCAATGTGCCTAACGGTTCTTTCATTTTTTCCACATTTTTTCTCTTGACTTATCATGGTATGATTTTTGGCTTGCTATTTCAAGTTCATGATACATAAAAAAATTAAAATGATGGACTATTAATATGAATTTTTGCCATTCATCTGTATATAAAATGGGATGTGGCATTTTGGCACTTATTCATAAATGTGTGGTTCTTTTTTAGCAGAACAGCAAAAAATGCTACATAAGTGAATTTGCTTCTTCATTTTTGTTTGCATCTTTAGTTTATCTATATTTCATCTACTTAAAAGGCACAATGAAATATATACATATACATATACATATACATATATAAATATACAGAGAGAGAGAGACCTCTTCCATCCGTTAATTCACTCCACAATGTCAGCAACACTTAGGCCTGGGCAGGCTGAAGTCAGGGGCCTGGAACTCCATGAGGGTCTCCCACGTGAGTTGCTGGAACCCAAGTACCGGAGGCATCATCTGTTACCTTCTAGAAGCACTAGCTAGAAGCTGGGTTGGAGACAGAGTAGCTGGGACCCAAACCAGCAGTCTGATGTGCGATGCGCACACTCCATGCCTTTGTGCCGCAGTGTCTGGCCCTATTTCGCTGCTCCAGCATATTCATTGCACCAGCACTCTTTGGGCTAAAGGATGGCGGTGTGTGTGTGTGTGGGGGGGACTCCAGAGGACTAGGTGGGGGCCGGGCTCACCCTCCCCTGTCCCTCAGTGGCGTCCTTCTCAGAGGGTGTGCCTGACAGAGTAATACAGGAAACGGGGACATGACAGCTGCCCTGCTGCTTCTGCTTCTTGGAAGACCATGGCCTTCTGTCTGCACTTGACATACCTCCTGGTCTAAACGGATCACGGGTGGCCTCTTAGAGACATCCATGTCCCTCTTCTCTGGGGGTAGACATTGCCTACTCACTCTGAGCACCCCGGAGCCCCTCACTTCCTGTCCCTCCAGGCCTGTGCCCAGGGTGGGCATTGTGGGCCCTGAAGATGGGGCAACAGAGAGTGGACGTGGACACTGAGCCTGTCTTCTGCACTCACGTGCATGCTCCATGGCTTTCATTCCCCACACACCAATTCAAAGACAGAATGATTGAGTATTTATTGTAGGTGTATTTGAAAGGTAGAGAGAGAGGCAGAGACAAACATTTCTCATCTGCTGGAGCTGGGCCAGGCCAAGGCCAGGAGTCAGGAACGAATCCAAGGGATGGACGACTTGTGCCACCACCTGCTGCCTCCCACCGCATGCATGGGCAGGAAACTGGAATCCGAAGAGGAGTCGGGAGTCAAACCCACACAATCCTATATGGGACCGCTGGCCCGAAAAAAATTCAAAATGATGGCCACAGGACATTCAACCAAGCAGTGGGCCTTTCTGGGCCTGGGACTACGTGTGGCTGCAGATACCGGCAGCTGCCCCCACTGTGGGTGGCACAGGGCAGAGGGCTGGGTACGACAAGATGAAAACAGAAGAAATGGTTCTGTCGCAGGTGTGCCCGGCTCCCTCCACTCGCCACACACAAGTCTGCTCCTGTCAGGATGCCTGTGAACACGGAGATCGGGTTCCATAGGGGCTGAGGAGTGAGGGTTGAATCTGTCTCCTGTGCGATGGGTGAGCTGACCTCACAGAAGTGAGATGTCCGACTGTTAGCAGCGACAGCATCTCTCAGACCCTGCACTCCTGAAAGGCCTTCGGTTGTATTAAATCGCAGCTCGTGGACTGTGCAGGTCTGGGCAGAAGCCCCAGGTCTCTGGCTGCCAGGGCTGCAGCTCTCCAGACCGGCCTCCATTCACTCCAGCCACTGGCCCTAGCACAGCTGCTGCTGGAGGAGTTCAGCCTCGGAGGACCTGCACCTGCCGGCGGCGTGGAGCCCGGGCCAGAGAGCCTTGCCTTCCCTCTGATCGTTCCAGGTGTGTGTGCCTTCCACCACGCTCCTGAGCCAGAGGCTCATTCGCTGCTCCCTGAGCTTCCGCCTTTTTTTTTTTTTTTTGACAGGCAGAGAGAGACAGAAAGGTCTTCCTTTTGCCGTTGGTTCACCCTCCAATGGCCGCCGCGGCCAGCACACCACGTTGATCTGAAGGCAGGAGCCAGGTGCTTCTCCTGGTCTCCCATGGGGTGCAGGGCCCAAGCACTTGGGCCATCCTCCACTGCACTCCCGGGCCACAGCAGAGAGCTGGCCTGGAAGAGGGGCAACCGGGACAGAATCTGGCGCCCCGACCGGGACTAGAACCTGGTGTGCCGGCGCCGCAAGGTGGAGGATTAGCCTAGTGAGCCGGGGCTCTGGCCCGAGCTTCCGCTTTCTAACCCTGGCTCCTGCCTCTGTCTCTGCCAGCCTCCTCTCTCAACTGCCCCCTCCCCCGTCCATGCTCCCAGATGCCCCACTCAGCTCGGCCCCGCTTCCTCCCTCCCTCCTGGATCTCGCCGTCTCCTGGTTCTCTAGTCCTCCATCTCCAGTTTCTCAGCCTCCCCCCTTCTCCCTGTTCTTTCTCCCCAGCCCAAGACTTAGCACTCAAGTGTTTGCCATGGCTTGCATTCCTAAAATCCACCTGCAAAACCATGCAAACAACATAAAACAAGCAAGCAAATAAAAAACTTTTTTTGGCCATAGATTTTTAAGATTATAATAGGCACTAACCGGAAATAGTTTTACAAAAATATCTACCCATGTACAGTCTCAAAGCTGAACTTCCCATCCCAACTGGGTGAAATCAATAAACAGTTGCATGTCGATAGGGTTCAAGACCGTTTCCTAGGGTTTCGTCATTTTATTTATTTGAAAGGCAGAGTGAAAGAGAGAGAGAGGAAGAGAGAGGTCTTCCATCTGCTGGTTCACTCCCCAGATGGCCTCAACGTCTGGGGCTGGGCCGGGCTGAAACCAAGACCTCCATCCTTGTCTCCCATATGGATGGCCAGCACCCATCCTCTCCTTCCTTCCCAGGCATATTAGCAGAGAGCAGCCAGGACTTGAACGGGCACTCACACGAGATGTTGATTGCAGGCGGTGGCTGAACACGCTGCACCACAACCCTGGCCCTGGGTTTTTGTCATTTTAAAAGCATCTATGTATCACCAGCATCTCTAGTTTAACAGAAGAGAAGGCAGAAGTCAGACTGCTCCAGAATGATCGAGTGCAAAGTTTTGCAGGCAATTGGAAGAGCATGTGCAAGCCTGGGAGCCCAGGGGTGTGGAGTGGTGGGGCCGGGGGTGAGGAGAGCGAGGCCCTGGTCCTCCGGGCCCCCCGGGGCCCTGTAGGAAATTGAGGTTGTCCTGTCAATGACAAGAACCATTAGAAGGGTTTTAAGCCAGGGAACAACTTGAAAGTTTCATGACGGATGTAGATTCGCCCTTTGTAAGGAGGTGCTGAGACCGCTCGTGCAGGTAGCAGAATGGGGAATGCATCCGAAAAAGATGCCAGGAGGCCCAGGCAACCCAGAGGAGGTGACAGCCAAGGGCAGGGTAGCAGGGCCCTGCAAGTCCAGCTCCCGTTGGTCAGGTCTGGGCAGACCGGGGCAGCCCGTGGGGAGCAAACTGGGTCAGATACTGGCAGCAGAGGCTGGTGGTCCAGGGGAGGGACCACATGCAGGCTCTCTGTTCTGACAGAGATGCCACTGCGCTCAGCACCTGCCAGGTGTTCCGGCTTTGCGTACTTTAGCACAGCTGCAGCCCGCACAGCCCTCTAGTGTTCGCTACTCCTCTCTTCCTCTTCTGCTAGGTCTCAATGATTTTATTTTTTTTTTAAGCAAAACATTTAGATTGTCATTGCAATTTTTCCTAAACCCACTAGGTGGAAGTCAAGTATGCAATATATTTTTCCGAACCATCATGGCATGCTGGAAATTAAAATGCACGCTTACTTAGTTTTTTAAGTTGCTGATGTACTGGGGACGTGAATCCCTTGTCAGATAGGAGGTCTGCGAGTGTTTTTCCCATTCTGTTGCATGTCTCTTCACTCTGTCGATCATTTCCTTTGCTGTGCACAAGTTTCCGAGTTTGATATGGACCCATTTGTTTAGTTCTGGGTTTGTTGCCTGTGATTAGGGGGTCTTATCCAGGAAGTCTACACCAATGTCTGGGAGTGTTTTTTCTATGTATTCTTCCAACAATTCCATAGTCTCAGACCTTAAATTTAAGGTCTTTGCCCCATCTTGAGTTCATTTTCGTATTTGGTGAGAGGTACAGAACTAATTTCAGTCTTCTGCATATACACATCCAGTTTTGCTAGTACCATTTGTTGATCATCCTTACTCCATTGTATGGTCTGAGCACTTTGACAAAGATAATTGACAAAGAGAATGAGGATTAATTTCTGGGCTCCCTATTCTGCACCAGCGATCTAGGCATCAGTTTTCACTCCAGCACCAGGCTGGTTTAATCACTAGAGCTTTGTAGTATGCTTTGAAGTCAGGTGTTTTAATGCCTCCAGCTTGATTTCCCCTGTTCAGGATGGCTCTGACAATCTGGGGGTCTTCTGTGATTCCATATGTATTCTAGGATTACTTGTCCTAATTCTGTAAAGAATGCCACTGGTAATTTGATAGAGATCGCATTGAGTCTCTAGACTGATTTAAAAAGGAGAGACATTTTAATAATACTGATTTTCCTATCCGTGAGCAACAGGTATCTTTCCTTTTTATGTCTCAGAGGATGCGCTTCAGTGTTTGGTAATTTCCCCTGTAGAGATATTTCCAGTTGAGAAATGGGCAAAGGACTCCAACAGACAGTTCTCAAAAGCAGAAATGCAAACGCCCAGTAAATATATGAAAAAAAAAATGCTCAAGATACTAGCCATCAGGGAAATGCAAATCAAAACCACAATGAGGTATCGCTGCACCCCTGTCAGAATGGCGAAAACCCGAACACGGAGCGTAACAAATGCTGGCGAGGCTGTGGGCCAGGGGACACTGCACACTGTCGGTGGGAATGTGAATCAGTGCAGCCACCGTGGAAGACACTGTGGGGATTTCTTACAAAAACTAGAAACAGACGTGCCACAGGATCCAGCAGTCCCACTACTGCGTATGTACCCAAAAGACTTGAACAACCTATCAAAGAGACGCCTGCACCACCCTGTTTATAGCAACACTGCGCACAGTAGCCAGAATCTGGCACCAACCAAGGTGTCCATCATCAGATGAATGGCTGAAGAAAGTGTGGTGCACATACACACGGGGATATTATTCAGCTATACAGAAGGATGAATATCCAACATTTGCAGCAACAGGCACACCACTGGAGGACAAGACGTTGAATGAAATAAGCCGGATCTCTGAAGACAAACACTGCGTGTTCTGCCTCGTATGTGGGAACTGAAAGTTAAAAAACAAGCAAAAAAGAAACAAAGAACTATCTGTGTGTATCAGCGTTGTTGCAAAAATCGTTTTAAAACTTTGTTTTATGTCTTTGTCAAACCAGTTGTTAAGAATATTACACTACTATAGTTTTAATGATCTGTCATTACTTTAAAATTTACTGTACATGGGTGAAATAGTCATTTTGCCATTCAATTTTTGTTTATAGCCATTGTCAATATTCCCATTAGACTAGTGTTTTATTGTTTTGTTTTGTTTTTTATTTTATTTTATTTTTTTTGTATTTTACTTGTTACACTTCTTATTCGGGAAGTATTAGGCTTTTTTACTGTAATGGAAATTTAAAATATGTTATCTCAAAAACTGAAAAAAAAGAAAGGGAGTAGGAAGGAGGGTAGAAAGGGGAGCCATATGGAATCACAAAAGACCCCCAGATTGTCAGAGCCATCCTGAACAAGGGAGATCAAGCTGGAGGCATTAAAACACCTGACTTCAAAGCATACTACAAAGCTCCAGTAATTAAACCAGCCTGGTGCTGGAGTGAAAACTGATGCCTAGATCACTGGTGCAGAATAGGGAGCCCAGAAATTAATCCTCATCTGATCTTTCAAGGGGATATCATGTGTCTTAGAATTGTGTCTAGAAACTTCACTGGCTCTCTTAAAAATAATTAAAAATTAAAATTAAAAAATTTTTAAAAATTTGTGTTTACATTAAACATATGGCTGATTACAGAAGGATATTTATATATATATATATTTTAGAATATCAAAGACCTAAATTAAGTAATAAAATTGTCCTATAACATTCACAGCTGCTTTTTCTTCCCAGTTTATTTTACATTCATGTATAGATGCTTATGTTTTGACTGGAATCATGCCGAAAGTGTTGCTTAGTGTCCCTTTATTGTATGTCCCATTGTACTACAAACATTTTCCATTTTAAAAATTGTAGTTAAAACTTGACACCTAATTGTACAAGCATATTTCCTGAAATTTGCAGAAAATGCAATGAAAAGATAGGTTTATCTTGGAACTACAATATTCTGAAATTCACACACAGTTTTTTCATAATATGTATTTTCCATGAATGTTTTGAAGACTACTCCTCTGCATAAATTTAAAAATTTGCTTGCTCAAAAATAAACTTATCTTTTCACTTTCTATTCCACAAGTTGTTTGAACTCTCCTCATGTAAAAATGTATGGAATTGTGGCCCCGGGAAGGCAGTGGAGGATGGCCCAAGTGCTTGGGCCCTGCACCCCATGGGAGACCAGGAGAAGCACCTGGCTCCTGGCTTCGGATCAGCACAGCTCCGGCCATAACGGCCATTTGGGGAGTGACCCAACAGAAGGAAGACCTTTCTCTCTCTCTCTCTCATTGTCTATAACTCTACTTGTCAAATAAATTAAAAAAAAAATGTATGGAATTGTCTACAAATACCCCATGTGTAATGATGAAGCCAGGGAAATTAGCATGTCTGTCGGAAACATGCCATTTCCTTGAGCTGGCAACAGTTGAATGCCTAGCTTTTTTTTTTTTTTTTTTTTTTTTTAATAAAACACATAAAGTTATGTTTGATTTCCTACATTAAAAATTTAAATTTTAATACCTGTATATGACGTACCCATCCATGTTTCTGTGGTCGCAGAGGAGACTTATAAGCAAGCTCAGGTAAGTGGACACACAGGGGCGCCGCCCACCTGTCTGGTCCTGGGAAGAGTGGTGTCCACAGACTTCTCAGGGATCCAGAGGAGTTCCTGGCCTGATGCAGTTGCTTACAAAGCCGTCTGACGGCCGACGGCATCCCCTGTGAAATCAAGATCGGTGATCTTTTGTCGTTAAAGTCTGACGCTTGTGATTTTATTTATTTATTTGAAAGCCAGAGTTACACAGAGAGAGGAGAGGCAGAGAGAAGAGAGAGAGGTCTTCCATCGCTGGTTCACTCCCCAGTTGGCTGCAACAGCCGGAACTCCACCATCCAAAGCTAGGAGCCAGAAGCTTCTTCCAGGTCTCCCACGTGGGTGCAGGGGTCCAAGGACTTGGGCCATCTTCTACTGCTTTCCCAGGCCATAGCAGAGAGCTGGATTGGAAGTGGAGCTGCTGGGACTCGAAACAGTGCCCATATGGGATGCCGGCACTACAGGCGGCGGCTTTACCCACTATACCACAGTGCCGGCCCCTTGTAATTTTACTCCCAAAGGTGTCATGGTAAAATGACTGGGGGCCATCACCAGGATGATGTTTCCTAATTTTCGAATCAACCTGAGCATTTCCGGGGCGGGGGGGGGGGGAAGGGACAGAGACAGAGGGAGAGGGAGAGGGAGAGAAAGTAACAGCAGAGGGCGCCCTTAGAATTAAGATGAAAGCAGATGGAAAAACAGACTTCTTCCTTGCCAGGATTTCTCTCTAAACGGTGATTGGTTTTGACAAAAATATCCCACAAAGGAAGTTATTAAGCACGAAAAAAGCTCAAACCTAAGAAAGCTCAACAACTAGGGGTCAGCAGGCAGTCCTGCGATCTAGAAGGTCGAAGATATTCTCAATGCAGACGTGGGCTGTGTCGTGCTGGGCGTGGCTGGTGTACTTGGGCCGGTGCACCTTGCACATGGGACCCTGGGGACAGCACTGAGTCCAGGTCGTCTCTGCTGCCCGGCCTCCTCGGCCTCAGGTTTCTGTCTCGGTTGCCAAGTGCTGTCCTCATGCTTCCTCGTAACCCTCATCCCTCCTACTCCCATGACCAGGCAAACACTGATCTGTTGTCGATATGGATTCAGGTGACTTTTCTAGAATTTTACATAAATGGAATCGCGTGAGTGTACTTTTTATGTCTGACTTAACTATTTTGAGACTGGTTCATGTTTGTGCAAGTGTTAATAGTGTGTACTTGTCGTTGTTAAGTAATCGATCATTATGTGACAGACTGCAATTTGGTTATCCATTCACTTTGATGGACATTTAGACGCGTTCCATTTTTTTTTTCTTTTGTAAGAAGCTGCTATACACAGTTGAGCTCAAGTCTTCGCACAGACCTGTGGTGTCTTCTCTCTTGGGGGAAATCCTTTGGCATGGAATCATGTTAAATAGATGCTTAACATTTGAATCAACCAGAGGTTGACACACAGCAGGATAAGCCACCATGTGTGATGCCTGCATCCTACACAGAAGTGCCTGTTCGAGTCCCAGCCACTCTGCTTCTGGTAAGCTTTCTGCTAATGTACCTGGGAGGCAGAAAGCGATAGCTCAGGTGCTCGGGCCCCTGCCACCACGTGGGAGAACTGGTCCAACCCAGGCTGATGCTGACATTGGGGAATAAACCAGTAGATGGAAGTGCTCTCTCTCTCTCTCTTCTCTCTCTCTCTTCTCTCTGTTTCTCTATTTCTCTTTCTGTGTCTGTAACTCTGCCTTTAAGTAGATGAAAATAAATTTTTTTTAAAAAAAAGGAATTCAACTGAAAACTTTTGAGAGTGGCTGTAATAGTTCCCACTGCCAGTAAGAATACAGCTGCACGAGTTTCAGTTGCTTTGTGTTATTGCTAAAAGTTGGTGCTGTCAGTATTTTTAATTTGTCATTGGGTATATAGGAATATCTCAGTATGGTTTTGATTTGCATTTTTTAATGATTGATGACATTTCGTATCTTTAAATGCCAGCCATAGATCTTCTTTGCTGAATTATTTGTTCAAATCTTGTGCTCATTTAAAAAAAAGAGGGTTTGGGTGGGAAGGGGTAATGAACTTTGAGTATTTTTATGTACTTGGAATAAATTTATGGTGTAAATGTTTTCACACTGTGGCTTGTCTTTTCATTCTTTAACAGTGTCTTTTGAAGAGGAGACATTTTTAGCATAATGAAGTCTAATTTACTGTTCTTTCGTGGATCTCATTTTTGATGTCATACAGAAGAAAGCTTTAAGCCAAGATCACAAAGATTTTTTTCATCTATTTCTCTTCTAGATGTTTCGTAGTTTTAAATGGAAAAATCTGGCCTATTATCCATTCGAATTCACTTTTGTCTTAGTCTGTTCTGTGTTGTCCCACCTACAGCGGTGAGGGCCATAGAAGACCTGTGAAATCATTTGGTCTGGTTCTGCCAAGGCAAATGCAGGCAAGACCCAAAATCCAATGAACTTAAAGCAGGCTCATTTATAAGTTGATGACTTTGTGTGGCCCATGAATGATATAAATATCCAATGGCCTTTGGCAGGAGAAAGGTATACCGCCCCTGCCAGAATACCACAGAGTCACAAATAGTAGAAGCTGGTTTGCTCAAAGTTCTGGGGGCGTGTGAAAGTCAGAGACTGAGGGCTGCATCCCTGGGCCCTTCTTGCTGCATCAGCTCATGGCCAGAGAGGGCGCAAGAGAGGAGACTGGACAGGATCCTTGCGAAAGATGCTACTGCTGTGACGAGGAGCCCAGTCCCACAATAACCCCATCAACCAGAGACCTCTTCCAGGTCCCACCTCTCAACCCTGTTGTACCGGGAAGTAACTTTCCAACACGTGAAGTGTGTGGGTCATGTTCAGACCACAGGATTTCTTTCCTTGTACATGGGTATAAAATGACTCCAACCAGAATGCCCATTTTCCACTGAATTGTCTTTGTGCTTACCTCTATCAGTAATTAAATGACCATGTTTGCCTCGGTGTGTTTCTGCACTCTAAATGCCTTCGATCTGTCTGTGCAGCGTCAGCCCAATACCACACTGCCTTTGTCGGCAGGCAGTCCTCTCAGGACGTTCTGAGTAACTCGGGGAGCGCAGGGGGCGTTCTCTAAAGACATTGCCTCTCCAAGGAGCAGATTGCCAGAGCTCTATAGCCGAGGCTGGGGGTCAGGCAGGAGGTAGGAAAGGGGATGCAGGAGGGTCCTTCACGTCCAGGCCTCTTCATACAAGACATGTTTCTAACTCCCACTCCTGCTGGTTCGCTGCAGCTTTCCTTGGCTGACTGTTGTTCTAGACCCCTCTGAGAACAATGGTGCGGGCTGGTGCCGCGGCTCACTAGGCTAATCCTCCGCCTTGCGGCGCCGGCACACCGGGTTCTAGTCCCGGTCGGGGTGCAGGATTCTGTCCCGGTTGCTCCTCTTCCAGGCCAGCTCTCTACTGTGGCCAGGGAGTGCAGTGGAGGATGGCCCAGGTGCTTGGGCCCTGCATCCCATGGGAGACCAGGAGAAGCACCTGGCTCCTGCCATCAGATCAGCGCGGTGCGCCGGCTGTGGCGGCCATTGGAGGGTGAACCAACGGCAAAGGAAGACCTTTCTCTCTCTCCTCTCTCTCTCACTGTCCACTCTGCCTGTCAAAACAAAAACAAAAACAAAAACAAAAACAATGGTGCAAGCTGAGCTGTCCTGGAACAGCCTCTGAAACGCAAGCTTTGATGAGTGAACTGTTCCAGGTTCTCTGCCTCCGCTCCCGTGGCCCCCTCTTGGCTAAATCCCACTCTTGATTCCACCTGGGTTACTATGGTTTTATAATAATCCTTTAAAGTGAGTAGTGTGAGTTCTTTGTGGACGTTCTTTTTTTCAGGATGTTTTGTCTTTCTGGATTCTCTGTGTTTCCAAATGACTGACTTGCTAAAATCACTTACTGTTTCTGCTCGCTCTTTTGTGTGGTTTTTCTCTTACATAGACAAACATGTTGTCTGTGAACGAGGGTAGATTCATTTTCTTTCTTTCCAATCTAAATGCCTTTTGTTTATTTTTCTTGTCTTACTGCACTGGTTAGAACCTCAAGTACGATGTCAAACAGAGGTCATGGGTGTGGACTTGCCTGTCTTGTGTCTTGTTCCTGAATTTGGAAAGGAAGCATTGGTCTTTCACCATGAAGTGTGTAGTTAGTGGTGTTCTTTTTTGTCCTTGTCACTGACTAGGTCAGTAAGGTTGTTTTCTACTCTTAGTTTGTTGAATGGTTTTAATAGGAATGGATGTTGAACTGACTTAGTGATTTTACTAAATCAGTTTTCTGCGTATGTCAAAATGATCACAAAGTTTTAATTTTTAGTTTACGATGAATCTTATTCATTGATTTTAAAGTATTAAATGAAAGTTGCTTTACTGAGAGACTCTTCTTGATCATAGTGTATTATATTCATATATTTTGGGAATTAGCTTGCTAAAATCTTTTTTTTTAAAGATTTATTTATTTATTTGAAAGTCAGAGTTACACAGAGAGAGGAGAGGCAGAGAGAGAGAGAGGTCTTCCATCCAATGGTTCACTCCCCAGATGGCGAAACGGTCAGAGCTGCGTTGATCCAAAGCCAGGAGCCAGGAGCTTCCTCTGGGTCTCCCATGTGGGTGTAGGGGCCCAACCACTTGGACCATCTTCCACTGCTTTCCCGGGCCACAGCAGAGAGCTGAATCGGAAGTGGAGCAGCCGGATCACGAACTGGCGTCCATATGGGATGCTGGTGCTTCAGGCTAGGGCGTTAACCCACTGTGCCACAGTGCTGGCCCAGCTTGCTACAATCTTGTTTTGAAATCTTAAAATGTATGTTCACAAGCGGTGTTGATCTTTTTTGTTGTCTTTTTTCCTTCTCTTGTTTTTGCGTCAGGGTGGTGTTGGCCTCATGTGATGAGGTAGAAGACTTTGTGTAGGGTTCTTCTCATTTTTGCCATGAAAGTTTGAAACAATTTACAAGTAGACCATCTGGGCCTGGATTTTTATTTTGGAAAATGTTTGAACTATAAAATTAATCTTTAAAATAGATATAGTACCCTTCAAATGACTACCTCAAGTGAGCTTGGGAATTTGTGTCTTTCATGGAATCTGTCCATTTCATCCAAGATGTTTATTGACATGAATTTGTTCACGATATTCTTTTATCATCCTTTTTATATCTACCAAATCTGCTATGATAGCATGTCCCTCATATCTGATATTGGCCATTTCTGTCATTTCTCTCTTTTTTTTTTTTTTTTGACAGGCAGAGTGGACAGTGAGAGAGAGAGGAGAGAGAGACAGAGAGAAAGGTCTTCCTTTGCCGTTGGTTCACCCTCCAATGGCCGCCGCAGCTGGCGCACTGCACTGATCCGAAGGCAGGAGCCAGGTACTTATCCTGGTCTCCCATGGGGTGCAGGGCCCAAGCACCTAGACCATCCTCCACTGCCCTCCCTGGCCACAGCAGAGAGCTGGCCTGGAAGAGGGGCAACCGGGACAGAACCGGCACCCCGACCGGGACTAGAACCTGGTGTGCCAGCGCCGCAGGGTGGAGGATTAGCCTAGTGAGCCGCGGCGCCGGCCCTGTCATTTCTCTTTATTTCCTGATCAAGTTGCCTATAATTTTATCAGTGTTATCGATCTCTCCTAGGAAATGTCTTTTTGTTTCATTGATATTCTATATTATTTTCTGCATTCTACTTTATTGATTTCTATTCTGATCCTTATTATTTCTTGGTCTCTAGTTATTTAACTTTCATTGTATGTTCCTTTTCTACTTTTTTTATTTTTTGTATGTGTCTCATAAGTACAACATGAGGAACATAGTAATTCTTCTCACTGTACCCTCCCTCCCACCTGCTACCCCCCCTTCCTCCTCCCTCTCCTGTTTAGTCCGAGAAAGAAAAAGAAGCAGAAAGAAAGAAAGAAAAAGAAAGCATGGAATAAAAAAACCAAGAGAGCTGTTCCCCAGGGGTTTAGACAAGGGCTGTTCTATGCTGTTGTTTCTCGAAGGTGATTTTGCTTTTTTTTTCCCCTTCCTCTTTCCCCCATCCTCCCTCTTCTTTCCTTTTAGAACTTACTTGTCTTTAAAGAAGAGCCCAAGGGCCAGTGCTGCGGCTCACTAGGCTAATCCTCCGCCTGCAGTGCCGGCACACCAGGTTCTAGTCCCCGTTGGGGCGCCAGATTCTGTCCCAGATGCCCCTCTTCCAGGCCAGCTCTCTGCTGTGGCCCAGGAGGGCAGTGGAGGATGGCCCAAGTGCTTGGGCCCTGCACCCCATGGGAGACCAGGAGAAGTACCTGGCTCCTGCCTTCGGATCAGCGCGGTGCGCCGGCCGCAGCAGCCATTGGAGGGTGAACCAATGGCAAAAGGAAGACCTTTATCTCTGTCTCTCTCTCACTGTCTACTCTGCCTGTCAAAAAATAAAAAAAAAAAATAAAAAGAAGAGCCCAAGGATGGTACATCTCTTGTGAGCTCTCAGACGTAACTTTAACTTAGGAGACATAGTATTATCCTCCATTTAATACACTACATGGAAGTGATTCTTGAGAACAAGTTTTACCATTAAGCCTCACTATACAGCTCTTTGGGGACAGAGGTCCTGCATGGGGTGTGAGCGCACAGTGACTCCTGTTGTTCATTTGACAATCACCACTCTCGCGGATGACATCAGGGATCACCCAAGGCTCTTGACATGAGCTGCCTCCTTTTTTGCTTTCTCGAGGGAAAATCTGAAGCCAGTGATTCGAGACCTTTTTCCTTTCTCATATTAGCATCTACCACTGTATTGTTCCCCTAAGGAATGTTTTCATGGCATCCCACACATTTTGATATGTTGAAATTGCATTCTCATTCAGTTCAGAATACTTTAAAGTTTTCTCTTTTGATATTTGCCTTTGACTTATGAGTATGCTGATGAATTTCCGATTATTTGGGGATTTTCAAGAAATTTCTCCTATAGATTTCTACTGGTCAGAAACCATAATTGTAGAGTTTGTATATTATTCAGACTTATTGAGACTTGTTTAATGGCGTGGACCATGGCTTCTCTTGGTAAATGTTTTGTTACCGTGTGCTTCTAGAATGATACCTACTCTGTTACTCTCAGGAGTATTCTATACAGTGCAGCTGGGGCAAGGCAGGGCAGTGTAGCTCAAAAATTCTGTGTCCACATTGATTTTTCTCTCCTATCAATACTTGAGAGAAGTTACTCTAACTGTGGATTTTCCTTGCATTTCTATCCATTTCTGCTTTAAGAATTGTGAAGTGCTGTGTCTGCATCAATACATAGGATTGCTATATCCTTTTGATGAAATGGGGAGTGTGGAAAATTGCAATCACTACCTAAACGGAAACTACGTCATCGATATTAGATTTGTGATATGGTTTGAAAGCTGAGGGAGAATTTGATTCAGTATGCTAGCATGATGTCTGGTGGACGTTGTTTTGAAATGACAGAGCTGAGACAGAAGGCACAGCTACTCCGTGCTTTCCTAGAACAGCCAGTTGGTAGAATCAGCTCAGTTTTTTGAACAATCTTAGATCCGAACTGAATCCCTGACTTCCAGACAAAATCAAGGGCGGAGTTGGAGGTGGGTTGCAGCGAGGGGAGGGCAACACTCCCCTTTGAAGAGCATCCGAGCCCCTGTCTGCTTTGCGGAAGAGGAGAAAGGGAGAGTCCCTCTCCCTGTGCCCAAGTCAGAACACTGAGAGTCACCTGCTAATGCTACAGTGTCCTTCAGAGAGCAGAGACTGACACCTCCGTCCTCAGCTGGGCGCTTGTGGGCTCAAGAGTCTCTAGGTGCACGGTGGTGCCTGGCAGAGTAACATGGTGCTGCGGCCCCTGTGTCACAGGTGCCCCGGAGCTTGGCTTAGAGGTGGTCTACGCAAACGTAACAGCTGCTTCCAACTCCCTTCTCAAGACGGCTGCAGGTCGGGGTAGCCCCAGGGTCCAGGTGGTGCTGAAGGAAGATGAGACATCTGTCCGGTCAGAACGTGGGGCTATCCTTCCCCCTATTCCAGTCCTGTCAAGCCACTAAGGAGTGCAGGAGAAGCTCAGCAGTTCAATTCTACTCAATCGAGTAAGCAAATGGGATAGCTTGCTAGGAAAAGGGGCTGGAGGTGTGTACCCCTGGCCAGGCCAAAAAGAGCAAAGGCTGCCCATGGGAGGGTGTCCTGGTAGAGCACCAGGGCCAGGGCTGTGCCCGTCAGGCCCTGCTGGCAGTGGAGTGGGGCTGGGACACCTCCACTCCCTACCTGCTGAGCAGTCATGGGAGACAAGTGCTGCCTCCTGCCAGCTCCCAGTCTGCAGGAACCATTGCCTGCAAATAAAGGGGCCCAGCTCACAGCACACCAGTCCCCTGTCCACCCCAGTAAGCAGCTGCAGGAAGAAGAGTTTGAAATGCAGTGGGAAGGTAGTGTGGTGCCTTAGAAGAACAATGGGCAGGTCCTACGTTACACAATCGCAGAGTTGAAACCCAAGTGCAGCAGGAAACCCTAAGATCCCACGACGTAAGTCATGGGCCATTGGCTCCATACAGAAGGACATTCGATATTTAACAGTGATTACCAAACACACACACAAGAAGTACAAATTTCATGCAGATACCCAAAGAGATGGCAGACCTCAACAAACCAATTAAGTCTGTAAATTAAGAAATTGCTTCATACATTTTTGTAGCTTTTAGATTTGCAAGCTTAAGTGCTCAGAGACAGTTTGTTTATTAAGTCTAGAAGTCCTGTGCTTGACGCACTGAGTCACTGAGGGGATCGGCTCGGCTCCGGCCATTGTGGCCATCCAGGGAGGGAACCGGCGGATGGAAGACTGCCCTCTCTTTCTCTACCTCTCTTTCTAACTCTGCCTTTCAAATGAATTTTAAAAACTGTATGTTCATCCTTTAAGTATAATCTAATTGGGTATTTTATTTATTTATTTATTTTTTAACTTTTATTTAATGAATATAAATTTCCAAAGTACAGCTTATGGACTATAATGGCTTCCCCCCCATAACTTCCCTCCCACCTGCAACCCTCCCCTTTCCCACTTCCTCTCCCCTTCCATTCACATAAAGATTAATTTTCAATTCTCTTTATATACAGAAGATCAGTTTAGCATATATTAAGTAAAGATTTCAACAGTTTGCACCCACATAGAAACACAAAGTGAAAAATACTGTTTGAGTACTAGTTATAGCATTGAATCACAATGTACAGCACATTAAGGACAGAGATCCTACATGAGGAGTAAGTGCACAGTGACTCCTGTTGTTGACTTAACAAATTGACACTCTTGTTTATGGCAGCAGTAATCACCCTAGGCTCTTGTCATGAGTTTCCAAGGCTATGGAAGCCTTTTGAGTTCACCGACTCTGATCATATTTAGACAAGGTCGTAGTCAAGGTGGAAGTTCTCTCCTCCCTTCAGAGAAAGGTACCTCCTTCTTTGATGACCTGTTCTTTCCACTGGGATCTCACTCACAGAGATCTTTCATTTAGGTCTTTTTTTTTTTTTTTTTTTGCCAGAGTGTCTTGACTTTCCATGCCTGAAATACTCTCATGGACTTTTCAGCTGGATCTGCATGCCTTAAGGGCTGATTCTGAGGCCAGAGTGCTGCTTAGGACATCCGCCATTCTATGAGTCTGCTGTGTATCTCGCTTCCCATGTTGGATTGTTCTCTCCCTTTTTTATTCTATCAGCTAGTATTTGTAGACACTAGTCTTGTTTATGTGCTCCCCAAACGGTAGAGTTAGAAACATACCAGGGGATTCCAATTCAATCCCATCAAGGTGGCATGTACCAATGCCATCTCACTAGTCCAAGTGATCAATTTCTGTTCACAATTGATCTAATTGGGTATTTTAAAAAATAATTGTCCACCTTTATTCTCTGAGAGTTGCTAAATGACCCGATCAGATTAATTGCCAACACAGTACAATTACAGATGAGAACACCTCCTGAAGGCATTTTTTCCAGGTTCTGGGCAAAGAAGAGCCCAGAAGGATTCAAACATGGGCGTCTACAAGAGCTAAGGATGCAGCAGGGACAGCCACACTGAGAGACAAGCCCCGCATCTTGCTTGCTTTCACGTGAGGCATTACCACCCGTGCACCTGCAGATCCTTAGGTATTAATGCATGTGCACCTGTACCTGACGCTCTAGCATTATCTCAACCGTGAAGATAAGCGACTGATTCATTGTCTTTGCTTTCTCCTGGTTTCGTGATTGCTGTTCCCATAAAGGAGGTATACGCCGCAGTGCTCAAGGGCCATCAATCTTGGGCTGGAATATAGAAAAATGTCAACAAAAGATTCACAGCTTCCATTATTCATGGGAGGCTGGCGGCTCATTTCAGCAGTGCTGTCTCAGAAGGTGAACTCACCGAGGGGATGAGGGCAGGATCGTGAGGGTGGGGTGTGTTTCGACAGCATGGGCTCACTGACAGCCTATCGCTTACGAGGAAGAAATGAGACAGATCCAGGATGAATCCATGGGTAATGATCCCTCTTGAAACATTCCAGTCAGTTCATATTGCGTCTTTGCCATTTGCACCCATCACACGTTACTTTGCCTGCATACACACCCACCACCCACCTGACAATGCCATCAATGATTAGTCCATTTCTATGGATAGTTTCCCAGTGCTGGCAACAAACAGGAGTTTGCAGATGCGGAAGTAAATAAAACAAAAATGGTCTCTTCATTTGAGGAGCTCACAGACTAGTGAGAGGAGGCTGATTTGTAAATAAGTAATTCAAATCAGAGAGATCAGTGCTAAACAACACACCACGTGGTGCTCCAGGACTGTTCTGAGTTACTTGCTGGGTGTTAACCCCCTCCTTCCTCGAAGGTACTGGATAAGGCGGCGGCTGCGGCTTGGATACTGTGTGAATGTGTTCCCTTGTAGTTGACACTTTGGACGTTCCTCCCCACTGTGGCACTGTTGGGAGGAGCTTTCCAAGGTGGGTTCTGGTGAGAGGTGGTCAGGTCACTGGGTAGTTTCCTTGGAAAGGATTAAGTGGCTATCCTCAGATAGAACAAGACCAGCCTCCCCCCCCACTCCCCCAGCTTCCTGTCTCACCATTGGTGTCTTTCACGCATGCTCCAGCCAGGACACCATCACCGTGAGGCCATTGGCTCTTGGACTTTCAGCTTCCAAAATGATGAGCTTCATAAGACTCTTTGCTTTTTAAATTACTCAGCTCCAGGTATTTGATCACAGCAATGGAAAGTGGACTGACACAGTAATGTGCTTTTATTATTATCATCTCTGCATACGGATGAGCGTGTTTAAGCACAGAGAGGTTGACCTGGCCAAGGCTTTTAGCTAGTCGGTAGCAAAGACAAGTACTGGACCTGGGGGCATGACTAGCCATTATCTACAGTGCTGCTCTCCACGTGTAGACAGCCCATAGGCTGTGAATGGACTCTTGCAGCCTGCCCCAGGCTTGCCTGTTGCTTCTGCCTTCCCATATCTGGGGTGGACATGGAGGAGCCGTGCATTTGCTCCCACAGCTGTCTGTGCCGCACTGTGCACGCCGGCTGTTACTCCCGTCCTGATGCTGACCTTGAGACACTTTGAACGTGTCATCATCACTCTGTGGCTGGTTTTTCCCTCGCAGTGACTTCTGCCCTACACTGGCTGCAGAGAAGAGGGGCTGACACATAGCAGCTTTCACGCTCCCATCGTGGACAGAGTTCTTCCTGAATTCTCCACCATACAGCGAATGCCTGGCTGGCATTCTTGTCAATGCATTCGTGAAAGGTTGGGATGGGCAGAAGGGACTAGAATGCAAAGCGTGACAGCAAGGCTGCCGTGAGGTCCGGGTGTTCCCAGAGTTCATGGGCTCAACCCCTCCTTCACAGGAGCACAGTATGCACACACCACGCACACCCTACACACAGACACACTCACACCACACACACACCGTGCATCTAGACACACACGCTATGCCACACACAGCCCACCCACTGCACCTATGGATACACACACACGCACAGGCACCCATATGCACACCGTGTCTCTCGTCATGCCTGTCCTAGCCACCAAGTGAAAGATCTCGCACAGTGCCCTCGGCAGCCACGACCATGCCCCAGCTTGAACTGCACCCCTTGCACCCACTTCTGGTATTTCCCACTGGCTTAGTCTCTCTTCAGCAGGCCTGACAGCGTGATCCTCTATAGATTTATCCAAAGGTTTGTTTCCTTTTTGCTGAACAATAGTGTTCCGTGTCTTGGATATACCACAGAGTGCTTCACCATTCTAGTGCTGACGAACCTCTGAGCTGTTTCCTGTTCTGGGCTATTGCAAATAAAACTGGGTTCAGCGACAGGTGGTTTTCATGACCCTGGGATAAACGCTCGCAAGAGCAATTGCTGGGGCCTGTGGTATGTTTCGTTTTTATGAAACTGCATGAGTGCTTTCCAGGGTGGCTGCCTCATTTTACATTTCCACCGGCGACGTGCTACCAGTCCAGTTTCCTGCACCCCCTCCAGCACGTGGTGTTTTTGCCATTTCTAATACAGATACATGGTGGAATGTCATTGTGGTTCTAGTTGTGATTTCCCCAGAAATTTATAAAGCAGGTGCATGGTGTAGAACATCTTTTCATGTGCTCGTTTGTTGGCTGTCTGTCCTGTTCAGTACTGTGTCTGTTCCTGTCTTACATCCATGGGCAAGTTGCACTGATTGTTCTCTTACTGTGGAGTTTTGAGAATAATGTGTGTGTGTGTGTGTTCGAGGGACCAGTCCTTTCTCAGATATGTGGTTTGCAAATGGCGGTCTGACATTTCATTCCTGGGCTTTCATTCTCACCTGGGCTTTCACAGAGAAAAAGTTTTAAACTTGGTTGAGGTCCAACTTAGCAGCTGTTCAAGTTATGGATGCTACTTTTGCTTCAAGTCTAGGTACTCTTCGTCTAGCCTTAACTCTCTGGAGATGTGTCATTTTGACAACAGGAACAAATAGAGACAGTGTATTATAAAATATACCTACTTGGGATGCTGGTTTTTTTTAAGTTGCTTGGATTTCAGGTAGGAATGTGCTTTTGTGACTATGTTTAATGAATGGAGAAAGTCTGTTTGGCCTAATTATTAACAGAGTGCAACTTACCATTGAAAATCTTCCTCCAAGATGATACATTTTTAGGAGGTAAACTAATACTGGAAAGAATTTCCTCTTCCCCCAGTGTGATACTTTTCAAAACACTGTTGGTAATAAAAGTCTCCACAAGTCTCTGAAGCATAATTCACCAAGCCGAGAAAGTGCTGTAAAAGCCGAGTAGATTGGAACAGACTTCTCTTTTATTGAGTGGATTTACAATATACTAGGACCTGATTCATGGGCTGCTACTGATCATGATGATGGGTGCCTCCTTCAGCAGGTCTATGAAGAGCCAGCTCCTTTTCTGGGGAAAATGTAGTGTTCACTATGGCTATAATTTTTTAAGGAACAGATTTAATTGGAATTCATGTCAAAAATCATCTTATTTTGCCACGAAGGATTTATTCTTTGGCTAAGTGCGACCTACTGCGCTCATGAATTGTGTATTAGGCTGTTTTTGTGGATGGCTTTCCAGCGACCAGGGTGAGACCTCCTGGGAGTTTGGGTCACTCTTCGGGGCAGGTCCTCAAAGCTGCATCCACTATGACTGTTTCTGGAGAGAATGGGAGCGAGTGTTTGAAATTAGTCCTTTCTAGGTCGGAATGTCCAGGGCATTCTCTTCTCCTGCAGATAAAGGGTGTACGCCAGACTTGCTTCTCTTCCTATTCGAATGTTTGCAGCATTCAGAGTAAATTCTTTTGTTGTCAAAGTGATTTGTGAGCATGGTTTTTAAAAGTTAAACAGTGCAAGTTTTAAAACAGTGGCCAGCAGTCTCCTGCCTCATTTCTGAAGTCCTCTATCAAGAGAAAACCATTTCAACTTTTGAACCTGTTTATTAGTTTTGCTTCTGAGTAACACTTATTAGTTATTCCTTGATTTTTTCCTTTCATTGCATCTTTATTTCTGTAAATAGCTCTTAAAACCATATAGATATAGGGGGTCGGCGCTGTGGTATAGCAAGTAAAGCCGCCACCTGCAGTGCCCGCATCCCATATGGGTGCTGGTTCGAGTCCCGGCTGCTTCACTTCCAATCCATTTCTCTGCTATGGCCTGGAAAAGCAGTAGAAGATGGTTCAGGTCCTTCAGCCCCTGCACCCACATGGGAGACCCGGAAGAAGCTCCTGGCTCCTGTCTTCAGGTCCGCTTGGTTCTTGCCTTTGCAGCCAACTGGGGAGTGAACCAGCGGATGGAAGACCTCTCTCTCTCTGCCTCTCCTTCTCTCTCTCACGGTCCCTCTTGTTTCGCCTGTTCCTAGCTCTTCTTAGTGTGCTCCACTCCCCTTTTCTACATGGATAACCCTAACCCCACTGTCTCAGCATGGTTTGTTGCATTTTTTTAAGCTAAATCAATATTTCGTGTTGACGTAATTACATGTAAGTGTTATCCTCCTGTAATCGACCCTGTTTACATTCAACCCTGCATTTTCTTGGACGTGTATTATTCACTTCCTTTGGTTGATGTCGGAGCTGGTTGGCCAAGATGGTGGCAGTGAGCCACGTCTCTCAGGCATCTCGCTTTCCCGACGTCCTCTCTTCCTGGATCAGGGATAGTCTTTCACCAAAGAAGGTGCTGGAAGTGGCATTCTGGGACTGTTAGGGCCAGGTGTTTTTTTTTTTTTTTTTTTTTTTTGACAGGCAGAGTGGACAGTGAGAGAGAGAGACAGAGAGAAAGGTCTTCCTTTGCCGTTGGTTCACCCTCCAATGGCCACCACGGCCGGCGTGCTGCGGCCAGTGCACCACGCTGATCCAATGGCAGGAGCCAGGTGCTTCTCCTGGTCTCCCATGGGGTGCAGGGCCCAAGCACTTGGGCCATCCTCCACTGCCCTCCCTGGCCACAGCAGAGAGCTGGCCTGGAAGAGGGGCAACCGGGACAGAATCCGGCGCCCCGACCGGGACTAGAACCCGGTGTGCCGGCACCACAGGCGTAGGATTAGCCTAGTGAGCCGCAGCGCCGGTAGGGCCAGGTCTTAAGAAGCTTGCAGCTTCCTCCCGGGTCCCTTGAGTACTTTCTCTGGTGGAGGAAGAGTCAGCTCCTCTGTGAGACGGCTGTGGTGTGCAGCAGCCTAACTCAGCATGCGCAGGGGCCACTGGACAAAGCCTGGATTCACATCCTGGGCAGGACTGCAGGGCGTCATGCCACCAGGCAAGAGACGAGCCGAAGCAACCTGAGTTGTCTGGTTCTGGCATTTTCCAGACCGTGCCTGACCTCAGGTAGAAAACCAGAGACGACGGAGAACTCCTGCCTTTCTTTGGCGACTCTTGCCAGCCCCTCGGTCCTGCTCTGTGCTCAGCGCTTGTCTTGCAAACCATTCCTCGGGGTGCATTCTCCTTATTCCACTCACCGCAGTAGCCTCAGGCTGCACACGACTGCTGAGAAAACACGGTGTCCTAGAAGTTATTCAACAAAATATTTGACGTTAGCTAAAGTTATTGATGAGATGTGTGCTCAAGATCCCAGTGGTAAATAACAGTCTTCTGTGTGGGTAGAACACCTTGCTCCTAGTGTTGCTCAAGGGAAGGTACTTATCACAGACTAGACAGCCATCTCAGTCAGGAAGCCAGAAGCCAAGGCACTTCACAGAGAGCGCTCCCAGTGCACCTCGGATGGCGCCAGCAAATCATTTTCTGCTCTAAGGACTTTGGGAATGGATCCCGATGGAGCTGGAGCCTGACACCAGCCTGCACAGCGGCTGCCCCCCAGCGTGTCCTGCTCTTTGCCCGGATACCACTCTTCTGCCACCCCCATGGGCTCAAAGCACAACGCCGCCTTCCTCCTCGCTCTGTCATCGACAAGACCGACTGGGGTTCCCGGGCTCATCCATTAGGGCTGGCAACCACCCCCTACCCCTCAAGCTCCTTCCCGCTCCTGCTGTTCCCACTCCTGTTGACCTTGGCTGTGACCACTCCTCAGCACTATGTGTTTCCCTGCGCCCTGCAGCTTCTGAAGAAAGATTATGATGGTTGAGTAGCAAATTTTCTACAGTTCTACGTTCTGCATTTTTTTTTTTTTTTTTTTTTTTTTTTTTTTAGTTTTGACAGGCAGAGTGGACAGTGAGAGAGAGAGACAGAGAGAAAGGTCTTCCTTTTGCAGTTGGTTCACCTCCAATGGCCACCACGGCTGGCGTGCTGCGGCCAGTGCACCATGCTGATCCGAAGCCAGGAGCCAGGTACTTCTCCTGGTCTCCTATGGGGTGTGGGGCCCAAGCACTTGGGCCATCCTCCACTGCACTCCCTGGCCACAGCAGAGAGCTGGCCTGGAAGAGGGGCAACTGGGACAGAATCCGGCGCCCCGACTGGGACTAGAACCTGGTGTGCCGGCGCCGTAAGGCAGAGGATTAGCCTACTGAGCCGCGTCACCGGCCTAGTTTCACGTTTTGGAAGATGGCCTATCTTGATCAATTTTCAATGTGCAATAGAAGAATAAGTGCTTGCTGCCGCCAGCTAGTCTTTCATCAATGTCAATTAACTTGAGTGAGTTGATGGTGCCACCAGGTTTTCTGGATCCATATTGATTTTTCTGTCTCCTTGGTTTCTATAAATTGCTTATATTCTAGTTCCTCTACCCTATAAATGATCAAGGATGGGGTATTGGAAAATCTCAACTTGTATGAGTTTTTTTTTTTTCACTTCTCTTTGCAAATCTGTCGGCTTTTCCCTTGGCTGTTTGGAAACTTTAGTGTGAATCGCTGTATCTCCTGGACGGATCGATGCCTTTGAAATGATGTAGCTTGTTTCTGGCCATACGCTTGGCTCTGAAATCCACCATGGTGCAAATGCAATCACTCCAGCTTTCTTTCAACACCTGTTAGCATGGTGGGTGTTTCCCAGTCTATTGACTTTGAACCTAGATGTGTTTTTCATATCCCAGGGGTGTTTCTTGTTGGCAGCAGGGATGTTGTCTTTCATCCCATTTTGTGTTACCTTCTAGCCAAACTGGAGTAGCGGGGTAAGATGTACCTTCCTACCTGGCCACCCAAACACGAGTCATATATATGAAACAAATACACAAGGGGAGAGAAACCAGCCAACAAATACAGCTCTCTCTGTATGAATGGAGACTCATGGGGTCGCCTTGCAGTTGCCACCAGCCAGGAGTGCTCTCTCGCAGAGACTGTGAGGTTGGCGGGCTGCAGAAGGAGCTGAGGATCCGAGAAAACCAAGCCTCTGGCGCTGGAGTAGAGAGAGCACTGGGCGTGAGATCTGGCGGAGCGTGGTCTCCGTAGGCGTGCCAGCGATTGTTGCTGAGCTGTCGGCTGTCTGCTACTCAGTGTGCATGCCGGGAAACTCCGAGGCTGGGAGGATCCTGCCCAAGAGGGCTGGAAGTGGCTGCACAGAACTGAGGACCGCATCTGCTACTCCCTCCCAAAGCGAGAGCTTTGCTGTCCAGACGGCCCTGGCTGGAGGACGCCGAGGAGCGCTGCTTGTCCTGGCCTGCCTACCAGATCGTAAAAGCAAAAGGCAAAACGATTAAGCTATTTTAAAATAACTTAACACAACATAATCCAGTTTCTCAAGCTAACAGTGGGGTGAAATTCTTAAAGTCAGCCAGAGAGAAATATTACATACGGCACAACAAATGTGACAGTGGATTTCTTCCAGAAATCAATAAAGGTGACAAGATGAAGAAGCGACATCCCTACAGCACTGAAAAGGAAAAAAAATCTACCAGAATCTAGAATATTTTAGAATTTGCTTTACAAAAACAAAGGAAAGCAAAGGTACGCGAAAGAAAGAACCCAGCAGCTGCAGATCTGTGATGCCAGAAATAGTTAAGGGAATCTTTCAGACAGACAGAGATGGTATCAGATGCAAATGCGGGTTTAACAAAATGTAGCACAGACCAGAGGGCTAACGTAAGGGTGCTAATATAACGCGTGTTATTCTTATTAATACAATCAGTTTTTCTTTTTCCATTTTATTTTGAAAGATTGTAGATCCACTTGCTTGTAAGAAATATATATATTTTAAAGATGTATTTATTTATTTGAAAGGCAGAGGTACAGAGAGGCAGAGGCAGAGGCAGAGAGAGGGAGGTCTTCCATCTGATGGTTCACTCCCCAAATGGCCGCAACGGCCTGAGCTGTGCCAATTCAAAGCCAGGAGCCAGGAGCCTCTTCCAGGTCTCCCACGTGGGTGCAGGGGCCCAAGGACTTGGGCCATCTTCCACTGCTTTCCCAGGCCATAGCAGAGAGCTGGATCAGAAGTGGAGCAGCCGGGACTCGAATCAGAGCCCATATGGGATGCCGGCGCCGCAGGCGATGGCTTTACTTGCTACACCACAGCGCTGGTCCCGCTTGTAAGAAATATTACAAACAGCTCCGTGTGTATTCTTTAACCAATTCCTTCCAGTGGTAGCATCTTGGAAAGCAATGTGGTACTGCATCAAATCAGAACTGGCGTGGAGACAGAGAAACTGCTGGACATTTCTGTCTCCATGAGAATCTCTCAGGTTGCCATTTTATTGCCCACATGACTTCCTGTCTGTCCTTCCCCACTGTCTCTTAACCCTCGGAATCTACTGCCTTGTTCTCCATTTCTGTATTTTTCTCATTCCAAGAATGTTTTGCAAATAGAACTGCACAGCAGTCACGGGTTTGGCCCTTGCAGCAGAGGCTGGGTCAGTCCAGAGTGGCTGGTGATTAAATCTCTCCGTGGAATGTGGTTGGAAACCTGAAAAAACCACCAGGTGCTTTGGCAGCTTCAGGGTCTTGAAGAGTTTTGAGCTGCGTGCGGCATCAGTGGGTGACGTGCTCCGGGAGAGCGTGTGTTCCTTTATTTACAACTTAACTGCCGCAGTATCTGGTGCTGCCAGTTCTGGCTCCAGTCACCTGGAGATTCTTAATTGTGTTATTGTACTTTTTATAGTCCTGAGCGATTTGCCAACTCACTCATCTTCCACCAATTCGGACTTCAGGGTTCCGTTTTTTTTTTTTTTTTTGGAAGTTTTACTCTTAACTATGGCATTTCTGCTTTCTGTGGCTGTCCTCTGATTTCTGCAGAGGATACTTGTTAATGTGTTCATCTGCACCACTGCCGCACCTGCCTCGTGCCCTTCAGCTTTTCATTTCAAGTGAGATGTTGTCGGCAAAGGCACTGTTTTTGTCATCTGGCACCGTCAGCCTCATCTCGACTCCCCTAGCTGCATAGCCCGTGCCGCACTTACACCCTTGCCCATTTCCTAGTGTCTAGCTGGCATCCATCTACAGAGCCCTTCTGGAAAAAAAAATACTATTGTGCTGCTCCCTGGTGAGCTGAGATCGGCTGCATGGAATATTGCAGCCGCTCCTGAGGCGTCATCGACTCGCTTCTTCCCAGCACCCTCATCCTGCAGAGCTCCACGTGCAGACCGCAGCTCCTAGGGCGCAGTCACCGCAGCGGACATCATCACCCCCTGCCTGTCCAGGCTCTGCGTGACACTGCTTCTGCATAATGATAGAGAGCATTGTGTTGGTAGTGACAGGAGAGCTACAGGTGGGTGCCGCCAAGGCGGGCAGCAGCTGGCTTCCCGGGGACAGTGGGTAGTGCCGCACCGTTGTAGACATTTTAGAGGGAGGTTAGACAGTGTGGGGGTGAAGGGGAGGTTCCCCTCCTCCCTCTGAAGGTTCAGCGGCATGAACTTGACCAAGATTGACTAGGAGAAAAGGCATATAAATTTAACACATGCGCAGCGGCCTTACCTCCCAGTCCAGCAGAGACAGGAGCTGATGGGCCCTTCTCTGGGGGGGGGGGGGAGGGGGAGGGGGAGGCGGAGGGGGTGAGGGACGGGGAAGGCAGACAATTTTGTGGGTTGTGAATAGTTACAGGGCAGAGGGTGCATGCGCGGTCCTGTAGGTGGGAATGAACTTGTAATAAGATTCTCTTTGGGATTTGAATGAACTCAAAAGACAGATGCTTATCTTGTAATTAGTCTGGCCAGGTTTCTCAGTCTCCTTTTCTGTGATGGGTAATGAGGTTGGGGAGGGGGTTGTGGCAGGAATTGTACTTGCCTTTGCAGTCTAGTCACAATGCAGATAAGGGATTCCAGAGTCTCTCCCTGTGTGTGGGTGGGCAGAAGCAAGACCGTCCTGGAGGGACCTTGATTCTGAAACTGCTTTTTTTTTTTTCCCAAAGAAGCCTTTTATTTAGTGAGTACAAATTTCATAAGCACAACTTTAGGAATATAGTGATTCTTCCCAACATACCCCCCCTCCCACCCCCATTCCCACCTCTCCTCTCCCTCCCTCTCTCATTCCCAGTCCCATTCTCCATTACGATTCGTTTTCATTGCTGTTCTCATGGTAAAACTGAAAATCCCACAGGACTGGCACTTTGGTCTTGCTGAAGGCAGCTCTTGTGGAAAGCATGCATTTTGTACCCTTCAGACAGAATTCCCCTTTCCTCATTCCGACCAGACCAGGACCGACCTGATTGCCTATTTAATCCATCTATCTCCCCGCAATTCTGCAGCTACCGGGTTGTCTAGAAGAGGGTCTCCCCTTCCGAGGTACAGGCTGCCAGGGGGAGGCCAGGCCTTCACAAAACCCGAGAGGAACAGGCTGTCATGGGATGGTTGCTTTCATTCTGGAACCTGTCCAAGGGCATTTGTGAGAATAAACAAAAAGAAAATTCCATCACTCAAAGTTATCAGTTCTTTTTTTTTTTTTAAAGTCTCACCCAGCTTGTCAGTAGCCATCAGCAGAACAATAAGAATGTGATTCTTAAATGTGGAGTATGTGGTAATAAAGTAAATTCAATATGGTAGCTCAATACATAAAATGCATTGAGTTGAGGAATCTCTGATAAAATAGAATCCATGCTAAATATTACCCTAGAAATGCAGACAATAAGAAAATGTTTTTCTAACACAAAAGGGATTAAAAGTGGGTTCTATATATGTAAGGGATGTAGACCATTTGATTTAAACCCACTGCTGAGGCTAGAAAGAGGAGTTTAATTAGAGTAAAGAAGAAGAGGTTGGTTTCTTGGCCAGAGGGGGTGGCGGATCAAACTTTCTTTATAGATCATAAACCTGACCTAGAAGCAGGGTTGAGTGATGGAGGAGAGGAACTTCAGGGAGGAATAACTACCGGGATAGTCATTCGTCAGAAAAATCGATCAAAGTGTTTACTCTCTGTGGTGGCAATAACTTTTTTTTTTTTTTTGCCTGAAGGACTTGAAAAATGAGGAAAACTTCTCACACTATTTCTCGTGTTTAAGCAGAATTAGGCAGTACAGAGAAATATCCTCATGCAAGAGTAATGTGTACTTTGGGTCTTGTAATGCATCAGAAAAATTTAGGGCCATTCTGGACACTTCTCGTGTACCAGAAACTACAAGGAAGCAGATTTCAGCTATGCCATAGAGACTCTCGGCATGACCCAGGGGTAGAGTGTCTGAGGAGACGTATTGCCAGGGCAGGTCCCAGCCCTGCGGCATCTGAGGATTCTCTGAGTCTGCCGTGGGTGCACACCCCGGCCATGCTTACCTCACGGGCAGACAGGGTAAATAGGACTGATACTCAAGCCAAGGACGGGTGCCAGCTTCCACCATTGCTGTATTCCTAGCGTAGACAGATGGGTATGTCCAAGATCGCACAAGTACAGAAAACCTGTAACCTCTAAGTAGGAAAACAACCAAAAGTTGAGTCGTTTGCTGCTGGACTTTACTGCATTTCTTGTTTCTTCTCCCTGCCTGGGAATTTGAGTTTGCAGGGAAGTCAACCTGGAATGGTTATTTCCAACGTCTGCTAATGCTACAAGTCCCCGGCATAACTGCATTCAGGACAGATGGTGACTGTCATGGAAATAGACCTCCGACAGCATGAGAGTGGCATGGCTAAGGAGAACCTCAAGGTGCAGGTTACAGCTGTCTATAAAACAGGGGCTTAGAGTTCCTTCCTGGGAATTTCATCTCTGCCTCGCTGTAAAGCCCGTGACTACATCTGCTGTGTCCCCCGTGCCTGTATTCCTAGGCGGGCCCTGTGATGACAGTGTCATCGTCTCAGACTCATCTCCATTGGAGATCTCCCCACATCACTGTGCGTCTGAACCTGCCCTTGGGGTCTCGGCCTCCACACCTTCCGAGGGCTCACCTGTGACTCCTCTCTTTAATGACACACCGTCATTAAAGAATGTTTTCCCTTTGGAGCAACCAAACCCTGCAAGTGTAGCCAACACAGAACCCTGGATGCTCCCAGCCAGAGGTTTCCAGGGTCATCTCTTGGTCTGGCAGCTGAGAAGTGAGATGCTTGTGTGTGCCCGAGTGTGCACACAGTCACATGCATACCCATCTCTTTTAATAGGGTTTCAAACGCCTGCATCTCTTGCTTGCTTGTCTTTTATCTTTCTTTTCTCTCTGTGCCCTATATATCCTCTTTTTCTTTCATCTCTCAAAGCAATGTTCAGTCTTTTGAAGGAACATTTTTTTCCTAATGATCTTCCTTTGATTCGTGTTCAACCCTTTCTTCCCTTGGTAGCTTGAGATCTCCACTAAGATGTTTCTAGCATGAAGAGTAGTTTCTGTTGGCAGAGAACTTGAAAGGAGTTCAACTCCCTCGCTGAGTCTGAGAAAGTGTGGATAAGAATTAGACATTCATTTCTTCCACTTAGAGGAGAGCAAGCAGAATGCAGTCATAATGTGGACCTAATGCAACCATAGCAATCAGCCGGCGAGGCAGACCGCTTCCGTAACTACTAAGTGTCTCAGAGATGCAGGAGCCAGTCCTGAGAAATGCAGCAGAGGAGGTGTTCAAGAGGCTTTTGTTTTCTCTTTGGGGTGGGGAGGTATGTGAGCTTTATACTTTCCCATAATGTCTCTGTATTTAACTTTCACTTCAGCAAAAGCTCCACCAGCTCCCTGTTCTGTGGGAAACTGAGTGAGCCTTGTCCAGTTTGTGAAAGGTGCTGAACACCCATCTGGATTAGACAAGCTGTGTCCAATGCAGTGAGCTCTGAAGCAGGACTGGGACTAATCACAGCCCCTGTCAACCCTCTAAAGGAGCTACCATCACCCCTTGATGTCTGTGGGGGAACTGGTGCTGGGACCCCTTGCAGATACTAAAATTCCCACACGCTCACGTCCCTGTTGTAAAATGGGATGTGTTTGCATGCTGCCTGTGCTGGTCCTCGTGTGTACTTGAAGTCATCTCTAGGTGATCGACAACACCCAATACCATATGAATGCTATGTAAATTGTTATTCTGCTGTGTTTGTTTAGAGAATAATGGCAAGGGGAAAAAGTCTATAACGTACAGGTGCACTTTTTTTTTCTGGAACATTTCTGATCCATAGTTGGTTGAATCCATGGGGGCAGAACCCATGAATAAGGAGGGCTAATGTATTCCTAAAAGTTACTAAAATAAAGAATACAGATGGATGAGTGAGGACTAATTGGTGTAACACACACACAACCTCTTTAAGGAACAGCACTTTGACTTGTAGGTGGTGTCTGAAGGTCTACTGATCTCTTCCCTGGTGGCCTGCACAGGGCTCCGATTCTATGTGAGAGCGCTCACTCATCAGGGCATCATCCAGACAACTCTGGCCACTCTTGACCCTCAGGCATTCGGAGGTGAGCAGTTGCAGGCATGCTCCTGCTGCTGACTAAGTGGACCTGAGCCGTGCTACATACCCAGGGCTGCATGGCAAGCACTGTCACTAGGCTGACTTTTCCAGCATTTTTTTCTTCACTCCTTCACCATGACTAGCAACCATTAATCTAATAAACCTAGGACATTGATCTTTCATTTGATCAGTGTGAAGATATTGACTGTGCCTCTCTCACCAACTAGCTGTGGGCCAAACAGAGATAGAGGTTAGGGAAGCCTCATGGTTGGTGCTGAGAAGGTGTTGTGGCTGTCACAGCACTGGGACTCACATTAAAAGTGCTTCTAGGGCTGGCGCCGTGGCTCAATAGGCTAATCCTCCACCTTGCGGCGCCGGCACACCGGGTTCTAGTCCTGGTCGGGGCGCCGGATTCTGTCCCGGTTGCTCCTCTTCCAGGCCAGCTCTCTGCTGTGGCCAGGGAGTGCAGAGGAGAATGGCCCAAGTGCTTGGGCCCTGCACCCCATGGGAGACCAGGAGAAGCACCTGGCTCCTGCCTTCGGATCAGCGTGGTGCGTCGGCCACAGTGCACCAGCCGTGGCGGCCATTGGAGGTGAACCAACGGCAAAGGAAGACCTTTCTCTCTGTCTCTCTCTCTCACTGTCCACTCTGCCTGTCAAAAAAAAAAAAGTGCTTCTATACTCTAGAACGCATCCCTGTCTCAAGGCACTCCAGTGTGCTACATCTTACCCTAAGTCCAAATCCATACTGTCACAATCACACACTTTTTCAGTGTATAGGATGTAAACATGTGAAAGAGCTCAACTCAGTATCTACAAAGAATCTCCTGACTAAGTACAGTCTGTGGTCCTCAAGAAGATACTACATTTCCATGTTGCATCCCTGTGTGCTGTATTCCCAGTGTCCCCACAGCTGATTAGATCCAAGTTCAATGTCTATGAAGACTTAGTTTCCTTCATTGAGGTTATTCTTTTTTTCCCCAAATAAACCTTTTATTTCAGGAATATAAATTTTATAACTATTACTTTAGAAATATAGTGATTCTTCCCACCGTACCCGCCCTCCCACCCACACTCCCATCCCTCCCCCTCCTCCCTCTCACATTGCCAGTCCCATTCTCCATTAAGATTCATTTTCAAATAAATTTATACACAGAAGACCAACTCTAAACTAAGTAAAGATTTAAACAACTTGCAAACACACACACACACACAAATTGTTTGAGAACAAGCTTTACAGTTAACTCTCATAATACAACTCATTGAGGGCAGAGGTCCTGCATGGGGAGTTAGTGCACAGTGACTCCTGTTGTTAATTTAACAATTAACCCTCTTATGTATGACGTCAGTGATCACCCAAGGCTCTTGACATGGGCTGCTTAGGCTATGAAAGCCTTTTGAACCCATAAACTCCATCAATATTTAGATATGGCCATAAGCAAAGTGGAAGTTCTCACCTCCCTTCACAGAAAAGTACATCCTTCTTTGATGGCCACTTCTTTCCACTGGGGTCTCACCCACAGAGGTCCTTCACATAGGACACATTTTGCCGCAGTGTCTTGGCTTTCCATGCCTGAAATGCTCTTGTGGGCTTTTCAGCCAAACCAGAATGCCTTAAAGGCGATTCTGAGGTTGGAGTGCTACTTAAAGTGATCGTCATTCTATGAGTCTATGAGTGTGGACAGCTTCCTGTGTTGGACCGTTCCCTCCTTTATGATTTTTTCTATTATTACCACCAGATACTTGATTCTATTTATATGATTACTTTAACACTTAATCCTATCTATATGTTCACTTTAACACGTAATATGATCACTTTAACACTTAAAATGACATTTTTACAACCCAGTTAAATGGAATTTGGGGTCCCATGGCAAGTTTTTAAATTGTACCCTTAGAATTAAGTCTGTAGGAATGTACACATAACTATGCAGATTTACAATTACAAACTTTCTTCTCCTCTTATTTCCAAACTTATTTTTTACTGAGATCCATTTCCAATTAAGTTTATGTACATATGATTAACTCTACGTTAAATAAAGAGTTCAACAAATAGTATGAAGAAGAGAGAGAGAGAAAAAACTGATTCTTGACAGTCAAGGCAAGGGCTGTTCAAACCATTGCTTCTCAAAGTGTCAATTTCACTTCTACAGATTTCATTTAGGTACTCTGTTAGTTCTCCCAGATAATGGAGAAGATATGGTATTTGTTCCTTTGGGGCTGGCTTATTTCACTAAGTATGATGCTTTCCAGATTCATCCATTTTGTTGCAAATGACCAGATTTCATTTTTTATTGCTGTGTAGTATTCCATAGTGTACGTATCCCATAATTTCTTTAAAAAAAGACTTATCTTTTTATTTATTTGAAAGGCAGAGTTACAGAGAGACAGCAGCAGAGAGAGCACCAGAGAGGTCTTCCATCTGCTGGTTCACTCCCCAAATGGTTGCAATTGCCGGAAATGGGCCAATTCAAAGCCAGGAGCCAGAATTTTTGTCCAAGTCTCCCACACAGGTGCAGGGGCCCAAGGACATGGGCCATCCTCTACAGCTTTCCCATGCCAAGGCAGAGAGCTGGATTGGAAGAGGAGCAGCCAGGACTAGAACTGGCGCTCATATGGGATGCTGGCACTGCAGGCAGTGGTTTTACCCACTACACCACAGTGCCGCCTCCTCTCACCCATAATTTCTTTATCCAGTCTTCAGTTTATGGGCATTTAGGTTGATTCCATGTCTTAGCTATTATGAATTAAGCTGAAATAAACATGGGGGTTCAGATAACTATTTTACTTGCTGATTTCATTTCCCTTGGATAAATTCGTAGAAGTAGGTTGGCTGGGTCATATGGTAGGTATATATTCAGATTTCTGAGGTATTTATATACTGTCTTCCATAGTGGTTTTTTAACCAGTTTATGTTCCCACAGTCAATTAGGGTACCTTTTCCCCCAGATACTCACCAGCATTGGTTGTTTGTTGATTTCTGTACAAAAGCCATTCTAACTGGGGTGAGGTAAAACTTCATTGTAGCTTTTTTTTTTTAAGGCAGAGTTAGACAGTGAGAGAAAGAGAAAGGTCTTCTTTTTTACATTGGTTCACCCCCAAAATGGCCGCTACACTGATCCGAAGCCAGGAGCCAGGTGCTTCCTCCTGGTCTCCCATGCAGGTGCCCGGCCCAAGCACTTGGGCCATTCTCCACTGCCTTCCTGGGCCACAGCAGAGAGCTGGACTGGAAGAGGAGCAACCGGGACAGAATCCGGCATCCCAACCAGGACTAGAACCTGGGGTGCAGGCGCCGCAGGCAGAGGATTAGCCAAGTGAGCCATGGCACCGGCCTCATTGTAGTTTTGATTTGCATTTCCCTGATGGCTAGTGATCCTGAGCATTTTTTTTAATGTATCTGTTGGCCATTTGGATTTCCTCTTTTGGAAAATGTCTGTTTAAGTCCTTTGCCAATTTCTTAACTGGGTTGTTTGTTGTTGTGGGATTTCTTGATCTCTTTATACATTCTGGTTATTAACCCTTTATCAGTTGCATAGTTTGCAAATGATTTCTCCCATTCTGATGACTACCTCTTCACTTTCCTGAGTGTTTCTTTTACTGTACAGAAGCTTCTCAATTTGATGTAATCCCACTTGTTAATTCTGGCTTTGATGGTCTGTGTCTTTGGGGTCTTTTCCAAGAACTCTCCTGTCCCAGTGTCTTGCAACATATATTTGTTAGCCATTTGTAATTCTTCTTTTGAGAATTGTCTATTGAAATCTTTTGCCCATTTCTCAGCTGGATTGGTTGTTGTTGTTGTTGATGAGTTTTTAAAGTTGCTGATATATTTGGGATATTAATCCTTTATCAAATAGGTGATTAGCAAATATTTTTCCCATTCTACTAGATTTCTCTTTGCTCTACTGACCACTTCTTTGCTGTGTCAAAGCTTCTGAGTTTTATATAGTCTCATTTATTTAGTTTTGCTTTTGTTGCCTGTAGTTTGAGGGTCTTATCCAAGAAGTCATCTCCTATACCAGTGTCTTGGAGAACAGAAAGTGATAGAAGGCATAAGCCATCCCAGAGACTTCTCAGAGGGAAAAATCAGGAGAGAGAAATGTTTGCGTAAGGTGCAAGACTGTTGGCGTTTAGAAAGCAGGAATAAAGACAGAAGAGGCTCAACAACCAAGTTCTGGGACTTAGCACCATTTAGAGGTTGTGAAGGATTGGACAACCCCACTACTTAGGAAATAGTCGGAAAAGGTGAGTGTTTCAAGAAGGGAGTATTGCGCTGAGGATCTGTGTTTCCATTGTTTCTTGGGGATTTCCAATTTTTACAGCTCCAGTTACTGAAAATCTTCTCCTTATTGAGTTATCTTGGCATAGTGCTGACAACCTAATACTTGTGTATGTGTAGACTTACAGATGGTCTGTAGAGCCTGGAGGCACACAATTATCTCATCATGTGGAGTTGAATGGTAACAGCCATCGTCTATGATGTTTGCCTGTGTCTCTAAGACCTGCTGGCCACCACATATGTCTTAATTTCTCTTCTGTTCTGCTGACCTGCTTGCCTCTGCTGCCACGAGGGCTGCCCTGGTGTGATTGCTTTATCATTGTAGTAATGCACATTATTGTGTCATTGCAGCAGTTAGTGTACATTCTCAAACTTCATTCCTGTCCTTCAAGACTATCTTGCCTATTCTAGGTCATTTCCTTTTCTTTCTTCTTCTTCTTTTTATTTTTTTTTTGTTATTTCATTTATTTGAAATACAGAGTTACAGAGAGAGGTAGAGACAGAGAGGGAGAGGTCTTCCATTCCACTGGTTCACTCCCCAAATGACCACAACGACCAGAGCTGAGATTATCCAAAGCCAGGTGCCAGGAGCCTCTTCCAGGTCTCCCATGTGGGTGTAGGGGACCAAGGACCCAGGCCATCCTCCACTGCTTTCCCAGGCCATAGCAGAGAGCTGGATGGGAAGTGGAGCAGCCTGGACTCGAACCGGTGCCCATATGGGATGCTGGTGCTGCAGGCTGGGGCTTTAACCCACTGTACCACAGCACCAGCCCCCAAGGTCATTTTTTTTTTGACAGGCAGAGTGGACAGTGAGAGAGAGAGATACAGAGAGAAAGGTCTTCCTTTGCCGTTGGTTCACCCCCCAGTGGCCGCTGCGGCTGGTGTGCTGCGGCCAGCGCATCGCGCTGATCCGAAGGCAGGAGCCAGGTACTTCTCCTGGTCTCCCATGGGGTGCAGGGCCCAAGCACTTGGGCCATCCTCCACTGCCTTCCCAGACCACAGCAGAGAGCTGGCCTGGAAGAGGGGCAACCGGGACAGAATCCGGCGCCCCGACCGGGACTAGAACCCGGTGTGCTGGCGCCGCAAGGTGGAGGATTAGCCTAGTGAGCCGCGGCGCCAGCCCTCCTAATACGCATTTTATAGGACATTTTTGAATACCATTTGTAAGACAAAAAATTGTGTTTTTCCCTTTTGTCCTCATTTGAGAGTTAAACAACGTTTGGGGGTAAAGAGTCTAAAGAGGGTGTGACGGCCAAGACTAGAGAAGTCTGGGCAGCAGCGTCTTTACCCTGCACAATCTGGGAGGAAGAGCTGCTGTATGAGAGGACCCTCTGCCTTAGCCCCTTCTCTGTTGCCAGGACAAAGTACAGAAACACGGGCATTTATAAGGGGTAGAAGCTTATTTGGCTCATGGTACTAGAGGCTGGGGAGTCTAAGGTGCAGAGGCCACACCATGTGAGTGCGTCCATAGTGAGGCAGAGCCGATGACAGCGCCAGTCCTCCTTCTCTTTAGAAAAAGAACCATCCTGGGGCCCCACCCTCATCACTCCAGGCCCTGTCTCCAAGTACCATCAACATAGGACTTTGGGGTTAAAGTTTCTAAAACGTTGACTTTTGGGGGACATAGTCAAACAATAGTGGACTCTTAAACATCTTGTTAAGGAGCCTGAGCAAAGGGTCCAACGTTTCTGTTTGAACAGAGAGGTGGAGCCCCACGTCCCCCACCCCATGTGCAATATACCATGTGGGCTCGGCTGGCGCGGATCACAAAGCGCACTCAAGAGCAGGGACACTGACGAGGGTCCTCACTTGTCGATGTCTCCTTCCACCTGCCCCAACAGCGACCAACCTTGAGCATCTTGACTTTTAGCCAAAGGAAGACTCAGAGACAGCAAAAGCACTTAGATCTTTCGTGTGTTTGACTTTGGAAGGTGGAGGGGTGGGGGGTCATGCGTGCTGGATTTGAAGTTCCTAAATGTTATCTATGCAAATGAAATCACGGAGTCACTTAACCAAAATATCCCAGAGCTCTGAGACAGGCTAAGCGGCATGGGGGAGCTTGTTCCGTTGTGCACGCCAGGTACACGCTCTGGACACCCGAATCAGGAGTCTGCTTCCAGTGCTCTGTTGCTTCCTTCTGTTGGATAACTTGTAAAATTTCTGTGAGTTTTAATTTCTTTTTTTTTTCTCACCATGCTTCAGCACGGCTTTTTTTTTTTTTTTTTTTTCAGGCAGAGTGAACAGTGAGAGAGACAGAGACAAAGGTCTTCCTTTGCTGTTGGTTCACCCTCCAATGGCTGCTGAGGCCAACGTGCTGCAGCCAGTGCACCGCGCTGATCCGATGGCAGAAGCCAGGTGCTTCTCCTGGTCTCCCATGGGGTGCAGGGCCCAAGCACCTGGGCCATCCTCCACTGCACTCCCTGGCCACAGCAGAGAGCTGGCCTGGAAGAGGGGCAACCGGGACAGAATCCAGCGCCCCGACCGGGACTAGAACCCGGTGTGCCAGCGCTGCAGGTGGAGGATTAGCCTAGTGAGCCGCAGCACCGGCTGAGTTTTAATTTCTTTATTGCCAAAAACAAGATGCAACTTAACCTTCCCCGATCCCAAAATCTGAAATCTGAAATGTTGCCAGCCGAAACGTTTCATGTGCCCACAAGAGGAAAATTCCACACCTATCTTCTTGTGATACATCAGTCAAAACGCAGGCACGCTAACATCAGCTTCAGGCTATGTGCACAAGGTGTATATAAGACATACCCGAATTTTGTATTTATATGTGGGTCCTGTCCGTGACACATTTCATTGTATCCTAGACTTCAAAAATTCTAAAATCTGAAGCACTCTGGTCCCAAGCATTTCTGATCAAGGAGACTCTGCAATATTATGTACACTGGCTTGTTCTAAGAATCACTGCAGAGCATAGGGTATTGGAACACAGAGTTATAAAAAGTATTTGTTTAAAACCTAGTTCTTGGGGCCAGAACTGTGGTGCAGCAGGTTAAGCCACCATTTGCAACACTGGCATCCCATATTGGAGTAGTACTTCAGTCCAGGCTGCTCTATTTCTGATCCAGCTTCCTGCTCCTGCACCTGGGGAGGCAGCAGGTGATGGGTCAAGCACTTGCACCCCTGCCATCCACGTGGGCGATCTGGATGAAGTTCCTGGTTCCTGGCTTCAGCCTGGCTCAGCCCCAGCTGTTGTGGCCATTTAGGGAGTGAACCGATGGATGGAAGATTGCTCTCTCTACAAGTCCCCCCATCACTCCACCTGACAGATGAATAAATAATAATAATATTAAAAAAATAAAATAAAACCAGTTCTTGAGCTTCTGGAAAGAAAAGAGGGTTTTTTTTGAAGATTTATTTATTTATTCGAAAGTCAGAGTTACACACACAGAGAGAAGGAGAGGCAGAGAGAGATAGAGAGAGAGAGATGTCTTCCATCTGCTGGTTCACTCCCCAATTGGCTGCAATGCGTTGATCTGAAGCCAGGAACCAGGAGCTTCTTCCGGGTCTCCCATGTGGATGCAGGGGCCCAAGGACTTGGCCCATCCTCCACTGCTTTCCCAGGCCACAGCAGAGAGCTGGATCAGAAGAGGAGCAGCCAGGACTAGAACCAGCACCCATATGGTATGCTGGCGCCACAGGTGGAGGATTAACCTACTGCGCCATGGCTCCAGCCCGTAGCTTTCTTGACATTTTAACATTTTTCTGGGGGTGGATTTATGTGGCATGAAAAGGGAGAAGGCTCTCTGGTAAAGGTTGGAGGGGCTGCAAAAGTGGCTCTGTAGATGACTGAGACTTCTTTTGGGCACAAAATCAAACTTTGGGTAACACAGAGCAGCTGGGCAGAATGTAGAGGAAGTAAAAGTATCTGCTTTGCAAAAACTGAGTTAGCATGTGGGTGTTACACCACTAGAAATAGGGATATTTCTTATAAACCTGTAACTCAGGCTCTGCGTAAATAGAACTAATGGCCTGTGCCCGACACCGGAAGTGATGAAATAAATACTAGAGGGACCAAAGCGGATGTGAACCTGACCCTCCTGGCTATGGAATTCTAGTTGGTTAGAACCATGAGGAAGTAACCTAGTGTGTAAATGCTAAGTGTTAACAATAAGGGGACACTGTGCACTGGGGTCACGAGAGCCACCAGTGGGCTGTCTTAAATGCCCTGCGAGGTCCGGGAAGAGTCTTGAAGGAAGGGGACGTGAAGTTGAGATTGAGATCTGACGGGGGTGGAAGCGACCAGCATTTGGCACAGCAGATAAGAGGCAGACAAATAGTAGTAGTAGCAACAGCAGTAGTAGCAGTAGTAATAGTAGTAAAGCCTTGGCATACTCATATTTGATATTCAAGCCCCTGGGTATAAATCCCAGGGCTGATTCTGTTGGCAGCTTCCTGCTACGGCAGACCCTAGGAGTGGGCAGGTTGGGTTCCTCCCACCACATGGGAGGCCTGGATGGAGCTCCTGGCTCCTGGCTCCGTCCTGGCCCCGTTACAGCTGTTGCAGGTATTTGGGGAGTGAACCAGTGGATAGAAGACCTCTCTCTCTTTCTCTCTCTTCCTCTTGCTCCTCCACTGCCTTTCAAACAAAATGAATAAAATAAAATAAAAAAGAGCACAGGGAGGGGTGTTTGATATCACTAAGAGAATTCTGTTTTCCAATACGAGAACAGTTTAGGGAAGGCAATCAGTTGCATTCAAAAGCATAAACACAAGTACCTTAATTTTCAGCTTACGGTGAAGGCAATAAGCTTGACATACAGATGCAGAACATTGGACAAGGTGATTTTTGGCACAATGACATTGCCAAACACACCAAGCTTCGCTGGCCAAGTCCCAGACACAGCCTGGCATTTTCTGTGCAATAAGCGCTTTCTCACCTCCACTTCCCCTTCACTGGCCGCAAGAGGAAAAGGGAGGCAGAGCGTGGGGACTCGAGGGGGAGGAGGGAAACAGATCTGGGAGAAACACCAGGGGCTACGGTGTCAAAGGGAATCACAGAATTCTTATGAGCGCCTAAATGCAAGTACTGACTCGACTGTGACCTGCAGACTGGAGAACTTCACCAGGGTCAGAAATACCAGAGCCTAACCTGCCGTCTGGTCATTGATTTTAAAGGGGAAGGAGACTGCTTTTCTGTAATAGAAGGAGGAGGGAGGGTGGGAGGGAGGAAGGGAGGGATGGTAGGGTGGGAAGTATCACTATGCTCTTAAATCTGTATGTAAAATACATGAAATTTGTTCACCTTATACAAATAAAAAATTGTAAAATAGCAAAAAAGGGAATTTAAAATAGAGAATTTTAGATATTAAATAAAATAGATCAAAGTGCCTTTTACTTTGATAGGCAGCTATCTGCTGAAATTGCAATACAAAAGGGTCACTGCTCACCCCATCAATGTGCACGATTAGAAAATATTTATGGTCTGTAATTACAAGCAATATCAGCAGTATTTTATACTCTGAGATTTTGTACTCTTTACCCAATGCAAAATAAGAAAAATATGAACACTTACAAAATTACACACAAATGTTGCATCTACAAAGTATTACATTACAGAGTGATAGTACCCAGCACTGGGCAGAAAGATGCAAGAGTTTCCAGTGAATGTCAGATGCAACCTTTGTGTGGATCTGTTTAACCTTAGGTGGAATTCTGTGACTGTATCCTTGAGAGATGGTCTCAAGATAATATTCTTACCAGCACAGAATAAAACTTCGTGGTCTGATTCTTTTCTTCTGGCTTTTACAGGTAGGGGGCGCTCCAAAATAAGTTTTTGGATTAATTTGCGGGTAAACAAAATTCGCAAGCAGGGGGAAAAGGCTGAAAAAAAGTTGGTGTCCAATGCCTGTGCCAGTCGGAATTGATCACGTGTCTTCAGTTCAAAGCCCAGTGAGCGAGACGTTGGGGTGTGGAAATCAGATTGGTTCCTCAAGTCCAGGGTCTGATGAACCCAGCCTGGCCAGGACAGTTACTGCTGGTTTTTCTTCATTCCTGATGGTGAGATGGTTCGCTGCAGGACCCAGGGCACTGCCCAGCCGAGAGGACTCCTGCCATTGGGTGCTCAATGACTTCAGTACTGTGGCTCTTGTCACCATGCTAATGAGTAATAGATGTGTTTATATCCTTTTAAATTCCACATGGGAAATGTTTTCATGGGTCATAGGGTAGATCTGAGGGGAAATAAAAATGAAACAGAACCTTAAAGTGCAGAATATATTTGGACTGATCAGACGTTATTCAAAAAGAGAAATGGTGTTAGTGGTGTAGTGGTTAAGTATAGCAGCCTCCCCTAAAGAACATTTTTCATTAATGAAAGTTGCACCCCTATGTAATTAGTGTTTTACAGATTATCTAGGAAAACACCAATGCCCCTCCTCAACTGATTTTCAAAAACCTTCAGACTTGCAATCCGTTGATTCTCTATTATTTGTTTTGATAAGCATGAAAATGCAAATATTCCAACTGAGCCTGGAAGACAACATGGTGCTTTCTATGTGTTACATCTAGGGAGAATTGTGTGAAGTCAAGAGCAAGCTCATAATTGCACTTGAAAGCAAAGGCAAGATGCCAACCTTCCAAAGGGTGACAAAGGCAGCACAGCCACCAGGAGACAGACAGAAAATGCACACACGCTGGGGCCTGGCTGCTGCACGGAGCCACGTTGTGCATAGCCAGCCTCTTGACTGGGTATCACTCAGAGAATTCCGTTTTCAGATCCAAGAAGAGATGTTTAGAAGATGCAGGAGGCCAAGCACTTGGACCTTTCTCCATCGCATTTCTAGGCTCACCAGCAGGATACTGGATGAGAAGCTGAGCAGCCAGCACTCAAACTGCTACTCCGATATGGGAAGCTGGCATTGCAAGTAGTGGCTTAACCTGCTGTGCCACAGCACCTGTCCATATGCCCTCAATTTTGTAACCACAGAAGATTCCGTTGGCTATTGTGCCAGGAGTTTACTTTTTAATTATTTTATTGACATACAACATAGGTCCTATTTATGAAATACAGTATTATGATTTAATATGTGGATTTAATATGTAATAGTCAAATAAGGTAATTAATATGTCTATTTTCTTATCATTTCTTTGTGCTTGTAGCCTTGGAGTTCCCCTCTTGTAGTCTATCTCAGACATAAAGGGTTCTTGTAAACTAGTCTCCTATTGCTATGCAACACTAGAACTTCCTGCTGTTATCTAACTGTATTTTGGAATCCATTATCCAACCACCAATCAATCCTTTTAATATACCCTCAAATCCCATGAACCTTCCAGTCTCTATTGAAACTTCCCTGGCATAGCTTCAGTGCTGATTAGACCCAATTTTCTACCCACTGCTGTCTACATCCAAGCAAGTGAAGATACCTGGAGGAAAAATGTGAAATGGTGTTGACCAAATTCAAGCTCTATTTATGATCAAATTTTAAGGAAGGCTGGCACTGTCCAGCAATGATATTGTATTTCCCCTAAATGTTTTTCCCTCTCCCACCCTGGGACAGCTATCTCATGCCTTCCTCCTTTTGCTCAAATCCCCAGGATCTGCTTTTCTCTCCACTCTCCACTTTGCTTGCGTCCTACTTTACTGAGAAATTTGGAGCAAGCAGAGAACAATCTCTCACTTTGTGCACACCTCCCATTTCCTCTCCGTTTGCACACCCGGCTGCTCCCTTTCTTCTCGAGGCAGTCTGACTCCCTTCTTTTTTTTTTTTTTTTTTTTTTTTTTGACAGGCAGAGTGGACAGTGAGAGAGAGAGACAGAGAGAAAGGTCTTCCTTTGCCGTTGGTTCACCCTCCAATGGCCGCCGCGGCCGGCGCGCTGCGGCCGGCGCACCGCGCTGATCCGATGGCAGGAGCCAGGAGCCAGGTGCTTTTCCCGGTCTCCCATAGGGTGCAGGGCCCAAGCACCTGGGCCATCCTCCACTGCACTCCCTGGCCACAGCAGAGGGCTGGCCTGGAAGAGGGGCAACCGGGACAGAATCCGGCGCCCCGACCGGGACTAGAACCCGGTGTGCCGGCGCCGCTAGGCGGAGGATTAGCCTAGTGAGCCGCGGCACCGGCCTGACTCCCTTCTGAGGTCAGTTCCACCTCCATGTGAGTGACTCCACCGCCTCCATCCCTCCCTGCAGCCATCATCCTTTTCCTCTGTTTTATTTGGAACAAGACTTTTCCAAGTAGCAGCTGCTTTGCTGTCCTTGCACTATTGTCTCTCATTCCCACTTGAATTCACTCCAGGAGGGAATGGGTCCCACCACTCCTGGCAATCGCTCTTGGGATGGAGATCAATGACTTCTGTGTGGCCAATTGCCAAGGCTCGCCTTACATAATAAGCACAAAGCGAGCGTGAGACAGCTCATGACACCTTTCTTTGGATGTCTTTTCTGCCCTTAGCCCCTGGTGTTCCCCACTCTTTTCCGTTCCCCTTTTCTCTCGGGCCACCCCAGGGTGGCCCCCTTTCCTACACACTCATCTCCCAGTCAGCAGTGAATGTTGGAGAGCCCCGAATCTCACACCTGTGTCTTCTGCTTTCTCTTGATGTGTATCCGCTGGCTGAGCGGATCCCGTCTCTTGTCTTTGAAACCCATCAACAGTGTCCTAATGACCTCTAAGTTTTGCCACCAGCCTTACCTCATCTCTGAGCCTTAGACTGTTTGCCAAGTGACTCTTCGATTGTCCCATGTAAAAGATTTTCTGGCTTTACCATACTGCCTCCCTGTTCCACACTCCATTTTCCCATGTCTCCGTTAATGGCAAGCTTTTCACTTGATTTCCCAGGATCAGACTCATCCAATCCAACTGCACATCTTAATGGTGCCAATTTCAAATTACAGCCAGGTTACTGTATCCATGGATTCAACCAACCACAAATCAAAATATTCAGAAAAGAATTGCATCTGTGCTGAACATGTACACACTTTTTTCTTGTCTTTATTCCGTAGACAATATATATATATATAACAATAATTTACATAACACGTATGCTATATAAGTATTTTAAGAAGCCAGTGTTGTGGCATAGTGGGTAAAGCCACCATCCGGCAAAGCAAATCCGGCATCCCACATGGGCACCTCTCCCCGGTCCAACTCCTGCACTGCTGATTCAGATCCCTGCTAATGCGCCTGTGAAAGCAGTGGATGATGGCTCAAGTGCTTGGGCCCCTGACACCCTTGCAGGAGACCTGGAGGAAGCTCCTGGCTTTGGTCTGGCACAGCCCTGGCCATTGCAGCCATTTGGTGGTAAACCCAGTGGATGGAAGATCTCTCTCTTCACTCTCTCTTTCTCTCTCACGTGCATGCATGCTTTGCCTTTCAAATAAATAAAATAATCTTAAAAGGAAGTATTCTAAGTGATCTTGAGATGACTTAAAGAATGTGCAAAGATGTGTATCTGTTACAGGGAAACACTAAGACATTTTATAAGAGACTTGAGCATCTGTGGATTCCAGTATCACAGGGGAATCTACCAATAATGCCCCATGGATACTGCGAGAGGACTGCATAGCCCAAACCCAAGGTCTACTCACCAGAGTCACTGTTCTCTCCTCACCCAATCTGCCTCTCTCACTAAAGCTATGGATATACCATCCAAATGGATTCCTCTCACCTTTCACCCCATGCTATATTCTTGAAAGAATGACCCATTAAAAATGCAGATAAGACCATCCACTTCACCCTTTTAAAACCTTGCCATTCTTCTCCATTACCATGAGGACAAGTATGCAATATTCTTACTGCAATCCACCCCGCCCTATCTGCTCGCCTCGACCATCTTTCTAGCATCATCCCCTAGGCTGCTCCCATGGCTTATTCTGCAGCAGCTACCCTGGTCCTTTTGCTGTTTTTCATGTGTCCAAGAATGCCCCTGCCTCGGCACATTGCTGATGCCACGCCTCCTATCGGTCTTCACTTAAGATTGTTCATTCTCTTCTTTTCGGTCCTCTGCTCAGCTGTGACCTCTACAAGATCTCCTCTGGCTCTCCTTGACACTGAATCAACATGACTCATTATTGTCCTAGCACGTGGGATGCAACCAGATAGTCTACACCGAGTTGTCACGTGGTTATGGGTTCACTCCCCACTGGAACAACAGCGTCCCGAGAGCACACCCTGGGCTTTTCCTTCCCTACTGCCTGATGAGGCACAGCACTTTGTCCAGAGGTTACTGACTGGTTTCTCCACCTAGCTGAGGCTGTTGTGGGTGTTGGTTTGATCACGCCTCTTTCAATGAGATCTGGAAGCAGATTGAGTCAATGGTCCCATCTTTACTACCTAGTTCTTCTAATGACCCTGGGTACCCCAAATTCCCCAGGCAAGTTTATCCTCTCTGTCCCTTCCACTGTGTATTCAGAGCGTCCTCCAGGCCACATGCTCCATTCTTGGCTTTGTAGTAAAATGGGCTCTGGACGCTTATACTATAGCTTTTCAAATGAGCACCTCAACTCTGGGATAAGTGGGAATCTGAGTCTACTTTTTTAGTAGGAGTGGCGCCAAGTGCATCCTGGTAAAGAATGCAATGGCAATCAGGGTTTTCATTTTATATCAGGTGATGCACATTCTTCCATCTCCAAGGAAATCAAATTGTACCCATTTATAGGTAAGTCCTCCATAACTTTCTGAAAACTCACTTATCGACAGAAAATATTGGTTGAGCATCTGCCACGGTGAATGTGTCGATGAGATGCACAAGTGGTTAGACTTGGCTCCTACCCCAGTGATCATGCAGTGTATGTGAGGGCACTTCAAAAAGTTGGTGCAAAACGGGATTAAAAACATAAATTTGGGTTAGGCATTTACCCTAGCAGTTAAGGCATCAACATCTCACGTAGAAGGAGTACCTGGTTTGATACTCTGCTCCACCTCCCGACTCGTTTCCTGCTAATGCAAACCCTGGGAGGCAGCAGTGATGACTCAAGTGACTGGGTTGCTGCCACCCAGTGGGAGACCTGGGTTGAGTTTCTGGCCCCTGGCTTCGGTCTGGCATAACCCTGGCTGTTGGGGGCATTTGTGTAGTGAACCAGCAGATGGAACTCTCTCTCTCGCTCTCTCTCTCAGATAAACCAATAAAAATTCTACAAAACAGGTTTACTTCGGCACCAAAAATTTTGAAATTCACCCACAGTTTTTTCATAATATATATTTCCCAAGAATTTTGAAGTAATCACATATAAATAATGATAATGTGAATTAATGCAATGAGTTATGTGACAAAAATAAAGAGCCATGAAAATTCAGAGGGAGAGAGAGACTGGGGTCTCTTTGAAGGCATATTTAACATGAATCTCTTAGAGACATTTGTCTATCCTAATCAAGTTCTACTTCAGTCTCTGTCTTTGGGCTAAATCACATACATTTTACTTAAAACATAGAATATAACAGAGCAGAAATATAATGTAGATTTATATAGATACATTGTTTCTGTTGCTGTTACTAAGTACAAATAAAAAAACTCTGGGATCTATCTATCTATGATTTATCCATCTGTTTATCCATCTATCATTTGTCCATGAAATTTCGAAATAAACCCTGAAATGTGGAAAGAAGTTGGACTTTCTAAGAACACTGGGACCTGAGGAATGACATGGTGGTGAGTTCCTGATGACCCTCTCTCCCTCCCTCCCTCCCTCCCTCCCTCCTTCCTTCCCTCTCTTCCTTCCCTCCTCCCTATCCCCCTACCATCTTTCTCTTTCCTTTTTCCTCCTCTCTTTCCATCCTTCCCTCTTCCCCCTCTCTTTCTCTTTTGCCTCATATATGAAAGCCAGAAATGTTAACAGGCGCAGAACAACAAACAATCAAGAAGCACAACAAAATCCTGATCTCTCTGGTTAAAGGACAAAGAAGGGGGAGTCTAGCAAAACAAAACACCTCTGGACAAAAGCCACTCTGTTGCAGTCAAATATCACGTAAAAAATCCGCAGCTCCCAATCCTGACTGCCCTGACCAATGCTGGGTGGGGAGCCATGCGTTAATTCTCCTTGAATGTCAGCTTTCCTCGACCTGATACACAGATTTGGTGCAATTCCCAGGAAAACCTCAGCAGGATTGTTTATTGATCATGGACGGACCTGCAGCCTCCAGACCCATGAGAAAGTAAGTTTCGCAGAGTGAGTGTGCACCTGTGGCCCCTGCTCAGGGTCAGAAGTCCCGCCTCATAGGCTTGCAGAAGCAGTCACTCCTGCTCCTGCTGATGGCCACGTCCTCTTTCCCGGGGCAACTACTCTTCTCCTTCATGCAATTAGGGCCAGTGTTTTACAACCAATAGTCTTTCTACCCCTTGTGTATTCCTAAAAGACATATTTGAGTGTTTCCTTAATACACACTTTATAATGATAATCTGAAACTTGCATCTTTTTGGTCTTTGCTCACTCAGTTTTGTTAGGATTCGTCTGTGTGGTGGTGTCACCCACAGCTCCTTGCTTTTGGGAGCAGAAGAGAAATCTGTGATATGAACATTATGCTATAGTATCTAGTTTTTTTTTTTTTTTGCACATTTGAGTTTCTTGAGATTTGTTTGGCTAATGTTGATACTATTTTGCTTTGCCATGACCTTTGCTGCACATATTAGGTCATAGTATATATGCACATAGTAGGTGTGTACTGTGCAGCAGGTCAACGTCTGATGCAAACCACGGTCCCATCCTGGACTGGTTATTGGAGAAATAGAAATTAAGAGATCTAGGGGGATGGGAAAAGATCTAAATTCGTGTGTGATCGTTGGAAACAAGATGAAGAAGCTTTGTCTTGATAGTTATTCACCGTGGCAGGTGTTATGACCCAGAGGGTCGAGTCCCTGCTCGAGACGCCTGTGTGCCACACAGAGCACCTGCTTGATTCTCAGCGGCTCCACTTCCCACCCAGCTGCCTGCTGATGTGCTTGGGAAATAGCAGCTGGTGCCACCCACACGGGAGACTAGAATGTAGTTCTTGATTCCTGGCTTCTGCCTGGTCTAGTCCTGGCTGTTGCAGCCATGTCAGGAGTTATTAATTTATCTGAAAGGTAGAGTGACAGAGACAAAGAATAGAGAAGTTGTCCATTCCCTGGCTTACTCCCCAATTTCCCTCAATTGCCAACACTGGCCCAGGCTGACGCCAGGAGCCAGGAAGTCCATCAGGGCAGGAACCCGTCATCCGCTGCCTCCCGGGGTGCATTAACAGGAAGTTGGATGGGCAGCTGAGTGGCAGGGACTCAGGCAAGTGTCTGATACAGGATGCAGTCATCCCAAGCAGTAGCCTAACCCACTACAGCACCTGCCCCAAGATGAGGAGCCTTGAGCTGAAAAATCTAAATCTTTAAAAGGTCTATGCACAGAAGGGCGATTAAAATTAAATATTATGCATTTAAGTGGTGCTAAGATTAGATTTTAAATGTTTTCATATATATGTTAAGAGGTGCATTTGTTAATTAGTTTGATTTAATCACTTTACATTGTAAACCTATCTCAAAATATCCCATTGTGGCCCATTAGTACAGGCAGTTATTATTTGCCAATTGAAAATGTTGAAAAACAAATGGATACATAAACAGAACACTTAAGAGAAAACACGCTCTTTCTTGCCAGGACCTCTAAATAGAATCCTTGGTGTAGCTGCCCTTGGTACAATCATTATTCACAAAGTGTTACATTTACTGAACATCATAGTTACATAAATATATTCCTTTTAAAAATATTTATTTTAGGAGCCAGCACTGTGGCATAGCAGGTAAAACTGCCACCTGCAGTGCTGGCATCCCATAAGTGTGCCAGTTCGAGTCCATGCTGCTCCACTTCCGATCCAGCTCTCTGCTGTGGCCTGGGAAAGCAGTAGAAGATGGCCCAAGTCCTTGGGGCCCTGCACCTGCATGGGAGACCCAGGAGAACTCCTGGCTCCTGGCTTCGGATCAGCACAGCTCTGGCTGTTACAACCAACTAGGGAGTGAACCAGTGGATGGAAGACCTCTCTCTTTCTCTCTCTCTCTCTCTCTGTCTGCCTCTTCTCTCTCTGTGTAACTCTGACTTTCAAACAAACAAATAAATCTTTAAACAATATTCACTTTAAAACATTTCTTTATTTGTTATTTATTAGAAAGGCAGAGAGAAAAAGAGAGATACAGACACAGACAGATCTCCCTTCCTCTGGTTCACTCCCTAGTCCATAAGATCCAGGTCTGGACCAACGTGACGCTGGGAGCCAGGAACCCAGTCCAGGTCTTCAGCACGAGTGGGAAGTGCCCAGCTTCTTGCGTCACCACCTCTTGAGATGCACATTAGCAGGAAACTTGAGTCAGGAACGGGACTGGGACTCAAAGTCAGGCATATTCTGATACAGGCTGGGGGCATCCCACGTGGTGTCTTAACTGCTGTGCTAAGACCCCAGCGTTATAGTCACACTGATCTTCCATAAGCACGTATATGCTAATCTTCATAAACAACTAGTTTGAATGCCTCTTGAAACTCGCTTTTATGAAATCATAAGAACAACATCATATGTTTAAGAAAAAAAATTCCAGCCAACTCCTTAGACAAGCATTTTAGATCTGAAGACTTCTTTATAAAAAAAGATTTATTTATTTATTGGAAAGAGTTACACAAAGACAGAAGGAGTGGCAGAGAGAGAGGTCTTCCATCCACTGGTTCACTCCCCAGGTGGCCACAACAGCTGGTGCTGTGCCAATCCGAAGCCAGGAGCCAGGAGCTTCTTCTGGGTCGCCCATGCAGGTGCAGGGGTCCAAGGACTTGGGCCATCTTCTACTGCTTTCCCAGGCCATAGCAGAGAGCTGGATCGGAAGTGGAACAGCTGGGACTCAAACCGGTGCCATTATGGGATGCTGGCCCTGCAGGCGGCGGCTTTATCTGCTACACCACAGTGCTGGCCCCAGACTCAAGTCACTGTTAAACACAAGGACATTTTTTGTGCGTCTCTGACAGGTTGCCAACATATTCACTCTCTCAAGTTTAAATGAATCCTCCTTTCACTTGTGCACTGTAGCTTTGCCTCTGCTTTGAATTCTTATCTCTGTGGGGGCATGAACTTGGAAAAAAAAATAGATGCCCAAGCTCTCTCACGACAACTCAGTCCTTGACCACAAGTGAATTAGGCCTCTGAGTCCACCCCATGGTAGGAACCTTCAATCACTCTGTGGACAACAGGCTATGCATCAACTTTCTGAGCTGTTACTGCAACCAGTCCAGAAGCAGCACAGCCCTTCTCCCGGCGGACTGTCTTCCTATCCCAGAGTTTTCCCTGCTCCACGCTGTGCTGCCCTGTTATACGGCCAATGCAGGTCCAGTGTAAACAACATCAGCTTCTCTTCTCCGAATTCTTGGGATAAAGATGCTCTTGGGGCCGACGCCGTGGCTCACTAGGCTAATCCTCCGCCTTGCAGCGCTGGCACACCGGGTTCTAGTCCCGGTCGGGGCGCCGGATTCTGTTCCGGTTGCCCCTCTTCCAGGCCAGCTCTGTGCTGTGGCCAGGGAGTGCAGTGGAGGATGGCCCAAGTGCTTGGGCCCTGCACCCCATGGGAGACCAGGAGAGCACCTGGCTCCTGCCATCGGATCAGCGTGGTGCGCCAGCCACGGCGGCCATTGGAGGGTGAACCAATGGAAAAGGAAGACCTTTCTCTCTGTCTCTCTCTCTCACTGTCCACTCTGCCTGTCCAAAGGTCTGGACATTTGCCCAACTGTCTTCCAGCCTTGCTGCTTGCTGGCGGCTGCAGAATTTGTCCCAAGAGCCGGTCCTTTTCTGACTGCTGCCTGTCATGGCTCAATCATGCCTTTATTTCAGAGTTCTCTGGTTCTCAAGAGGCTTCAATTAACAGCATCTCAAAAATATTGAGGCTCTGTGGACAAATGAAGCAGGAAATGGAGTAGACGGTACTGGCGTCCACTCCATGGGGGACAGAAGTGTTGGCTGCAGCAGCAGGGACACATGCTTGTGCCCGCCCTCCAGAAGTAACCTTCCCTTCTGCCGCTCGGGGTAGAGGTGGCTGCTCTATCTGAGCTGGGGACACAGCACTGCGGACAGCTCCCAGCTGATGCCGCGGCATGGCCTGTGTCCTGGGTTTGCTTGCCTCTGTGCAGTGGGGGATTCCTGTCTGGGCTGAATGGAGCTCCCCATGGAGCTGTGCAGGGCTTTCTCAGAGCTGTGCAGCTCCCAGGCTCTCCTCACCCAGCCCTTCTCCCCCTCCCCCTTCACCCTTCCTCTCAGAGCTGTGAGATCTGCACAGGTGCACGGTTCCCTGGGTCTGCTTCCTGGGGGATGCGTGCCACACCAGTAGGGAGGCTGCGAGAAGAAAGGGGGAGAGACATTCCACCAGAACTGTATGTTCTTGTGCTGGGAGGCAGTTCCTTTCCTCTCCCAGGCCCACGCGCACTTCTGCCCCTGTACCCTGAGCTATTGTGGGAAAGGAAGCCAGCTGGTCATTGCTGCCGTAAAATCTCATGAAACAGTGTCTAAATGGAAAGAGAGCGTTGTTTCTATTATACTTCCTTTTCTTTTATTATTATTTATTTTTTGACAGAGTTAGACGGTGAGAGAGAGAGTCAGAGAGAAAGGTCTTTCTTCCATTGGTTCACCCCCAAAATGGCCACTATGGTGGGAACTACGCCATTCCGAAGCCAGGAGCCAGGTGCTTCCTCCTGGTCTCCCATGGGGTGCAGGGACCCAAGCACTTGGGCCATCCTCCACTGCCTTCCCGGGCCACAGCAGAGAGCTGGCCTGGAAGAGGAGCAACCGGGACTACAACCCGGAGCCCATAATGGGATGCTGGTGCCCCAGGAGAGGATTAACCAAGTGAGCCACAGCCCCTATACTTCCTTATTCAAGCAAGCTATGTGGCTCATGGTCTGAGACGAATCTGCAGACCCCAGCCTCCCCGCCCACTGCAGCACAGCGCTAGGTTGAGGGACAAGGAGAAAATGGTCACAGGTCTCTGGGCATCATGCAGACTCATGACTGCCACAGCCGAGCTGGCACTGAGTCGCTCCTCTGTATTAGAAGGGCCCACTGGTGATGAATGCGGAGTGGCCTCCGGCTCTCCTGGCAGCCGCTGTGGCACCTTGCAGAAACTCATGTCATCTGTTCATTTTTTTTTTTTTTTGACAGGCAGAGTTGACAGTGAGAGAGAGAGACAGAGAGAAAGGTCTTCCTTTTTGCCGTTGGTTCACCCTCCAATGGCCGCCGCAGCTGGCGTGCTGCAGCTGGCGCACCGCGCTGATCCGAAGGCAGGAGCCAGGTGCTTCTCCTGGTCTCCCATGGGGTGCAGGGCCCAAGCACTTGGGCCATCCTCCACTGCACTCCCGGGCCACAGCAGAGAGCTAGCCTGGAAGAGGGGCAACCGGGACAGAATCCGGTGCCCCAACCGGGACTAGAACCCGGTGTGCCGGCGCTGCAGGCGGAGGATTAGCCTATTGAGCCGCGGCGCCAGCCTATCTGTTCATTCTTTAAGGGCCACTGCGCTGACTGGCTGGAGGCCACTGGGAAGGCCAGCGAGGTGGGGTCTCCAGGGTGCACACAAGCAGGTGGGCCACAGTGAAGCCAGCACAGTTGCCTACAGCAGCGGTCTAGAGACTCGCCACAGCCCATTCTGGAAGGGCGCTCGAGTCATTTACATGGGTAGAAGCGAAGCCAGTGGCATTTTTTCCCTTTCTTTGTGTCACGGTCCTGAGACACCGGCACTGTTCTCTAGATAGGTGATTGCCCTCCCAGCCTCCCAGCCGCTCATCATCCATTTGCGCTGCCCATTCCCAGGGCTGCACCTGCTTTGCTCACAGATACACGGTGCAGCCTATGATACAATGTCATAGATTCTGCTGCGGTTTGATTGTGCAATTCAAGACTCCATGTGTTAGACTTTCATCTCCATTGCAAGGCATTAAAAGCGGGAAAACATAATCCAGTTATGGTGATTGAAGGTGGGGTCTAGGGACTTATACCTTAATCCTGGCGGTCTTGTATGAAGGGGAAGAGACCAGAGGAGGTGCACAGACACGTGCACACTTTCCACCTCTCACTATGTGATACCCTGAGCCACCTCGGGATTTTGCCAGCAATTGGCCACCACCAAGGGTGGCCCCTTGACCTTGCACCTCCATAACCATGACTTAGAATTAAATAACCTGGGCCGGCGCCTCGGCTCAATAGGCTAATCCTCCGCCTATCGGCGCCGGCACACCGGGTTCTAGTCCCGGTCGGGGCGCCGGATTCTGTCCCTGTTGCCCCTCTTCCAGGCCAGCTCTCTGCTGTGGCCCAGGGAGTGCAGTGGAGGATGGCCCAAGTCCTTGGGCCCTGCACTCCATGGGAGACCAGGATAAGTACCTGGCTCCTGCCATCAGATCAGTGTGGTGCGCTGGCCACAGCGCGCTGGCTGCGGCGGCCATTGGAGGGTGAACCAACGGCAAAAAGGAAGACCTTTTTCTCTGTCTCTCTCACTGTCCACTCTGCCTGTCAAAAAAACAAAAAGAATTAAATAACCTTTCCTCATAAAGTCTGCCCCAGGTATGATGGCACAAAGCAAAATAATATAGACTTCCTCATTTTTTTTTAAATCTACCTGAGGAAGCAGTGGAAGATGATCCAAATGCTTGGGCCCCTGCTCCCACGTGGGAGACATGATTGAAGTTCCTGACTCCTGGCTTCAATTTTGGCTAGCCCTGGCTGTCGCAGTCATTTGAGAAGTGAACCAGCAGGTGGAAAACCTCCCTCTCCCTGTCCTCTTCCCCCTACCTCTCCCCTTCTCGATCTTCCTCTCTCTCTCTCTCTCTGTAGTTCTGTCTTTCAAATAAATAAATTTCTTTTTAAAAAGAAGTGATGCTAGAAATGTAGGTGTGTAACAGAGGGCAGAGTTCTCTTACTATGTGCATTATATTTGGAGTTCAGAGTCCAGTCCCGGGTACTACTGTTTTGGAAATCTCGTGTCACACACCCACAATGCCCTGGGTAAGGACCACTGATGCCAGCTGTCAGGAACAACTTAACAGTTAGAGGAAGTAGCTGTTGTCAGAACATGATCTGGATAGGGACTGAAAGTATTTATTTGTACTCTTCATTTAGAATCATAGGACAGCATTTTCTCCATTGCCCTGTCGTGGTATAACATTCTATTAGGTCGAGAGACGTTCTTCTCCCTCAGTGCCTGTACAGGCCAGCATTCAGGTCATCATTAGCTAACAACTTGGTGGGTCAACTGGCAAACCCTGAAGGGAAGCAAATAGACCCTAGAATCAGGAAGTGTCGCTGAAGAACCAAATAAAGGCGTTGGCTCTGCTCTTCAATTTGACCAAGGGCTAGACTTGATCCCTCTGCACATATATTGGGATTCTGTTACTGTACCATGTCATGGTTCTTTAAGCCACACAACAGTAAACACCATGATATAAAACTCTGGTGTAAGTCCTATTTGTTTTAAAAAAAGTTTTCTGTTTGAAAGGCTGAGGGGTGGGTAGAGAGAGAAAGAGAGAGAGGAATCTTCCATCTACTGGTTTACTCCCCAAATGCTTAGGGTATCAGGACCAGGACTGGCAGAAGCCAGGAACCCAGAATTCCACCTGGTTCTCCATGTGGGTGGCAGGGACTCAACTATTTGAGTTGTGAAATACTGACTCATGGCGTTGTATTGTCAAGAAACTGGATTGGAAGTGGGGGAGCTGGGACTTGAACCAGGCACTCTGATATGAGGGGATGTGGGCATCCCAAACCATGGCTTAACCCATTGTGCAAATGTGCCCACCTGTAAGTTCTAACTGTGATAAAAAAAAAAAAAAAAACTAAAAATGTGCCATTTCTCAATCTCTTTTCTTTAACACTCATGCCTTAGGTGCTCGTTTTACAAAAGCCGTAAGTCTGCCAAATGAATGGATCAGTCAAGGGTTAGTTGCAAGAGAAAGTCTCCTCTGGTTATTTCAGTAAGACAGTGTCTGTTACCAAAGAACAAACGGCTTAAAGCTATGTTGGGAGCACCAAAGAGTCAGTCTACTCAGAAGTTCTCAAACTCATCTTTGCGTAGGAATTCACGGGAGAGATTTCCCAAACTCCCATGTCCTGAACTCACCCCCAGAGACAACCCCACCACCTGGCCAGGCATCAGTGTCTGCGCACCTCTAGGTGATGGGTGCGTAGCTGAGAAGTCCTGCGCTAGGTGAGACAGTCAGGATCCCAAGACTCATGTCACCAATGGAGCCGCTGTGGTTCCTACACCCCGAATCTGCTGGCTCCCTAATTTCACTATTGTATGACCAGCACCATGCTCATTAAACTTCTGATCCCTCCAGCAGAGTGGATCCCTATGGCTTGACATGTGCAGAGGTAGTGAGTGGATACTCCGACTCAATTATTCTTAACATGGGAATAGCAACGAAAGAAGATACACAGAAGTCAGTCTCCATGATCAAAATAGTACACTCGTTGGAAATGTGGCTACTCGTTGGAAATGTGGCTTCATGTTGCCCTCAGACCTGTACGAGTGCATCTTTGTGGCTATCTTAAGTCTGCAGTTCGAGGAAGAACAGTACAAAGATAATGGATAGAGGCGGAGCACCAGTCTACTTTCTGCACACACAGCATGTCCTCATAAGATCGTGACTCATTTCTTCTCCCCAGTACCTTCCCACCATATCAGCAGAACTCCAATACAATAACAGTGGGCTGAAAGCGAGAGAGCTACAGAACACAGACTGATAACATTTCATTTTATAAAAATGTGTTTATGTATTTGAAAGGCAGAGTGATAGAGGAGAGACAGAGATAGACAGACAGAGAGAGAGACAGAGAGATTTTCTGTCTGTTGTTCTAGTCCCCAGATGGCCCCAACAGCCAAGTCTGGGTCAATCAGCCAGGAGTCAGGAGCCAGGAACTCCATCCTGGTCTTCCAGGTGGGTGGCAGTGACCTAGCCCCAAGCAAGGGGTCCATCTCCTGCTGCCTTCCCAAGTATATCAGGAGAAAGCTGGAGCAGGAGCAAAGTAGCCAGGAACTGGACCAGAGCTCCCGTATAGGACACTGGTACCACAAGCAGTGAACTAACCTGCTGCATTGCAATGTAGCCCCTTTGATGAAATTTCTAAGGAAACACAAGATAACAGGAATGATGAAAAAAAAAAAAAAAACAGAGGAAATGAAAGTGTCTCATTCAGCACACATCAAACACAGCCTGCTGCCCAGACAGACATAAAATCTCACACTAAAGGACTATTTGCTTCATCTCTTATCGCTGCACACATCATTTTTAGCTTCTATCACAGAATTGCAAGGCATGAGAAAAGGTAGACAGAAAAACAGTGTGAAGATACAAAACACGCATAAACCCCAAACTCCCAGAGGAGAGAGGAGAGATTTTGGAACCATCAGAGTAAGGAGGCCAAGGGACTATGGCGAATATGCTAAGGGAATTAATGGAGGAAATGAGCAGCATGAAAAATAGATGAGTAATAGCAGCAGAGAGATCAAAACAGCAAAAGAGTCCAAAGAAAATGCTGCCAATTAGAAGCGCTGTGGAAGAAATGGAGAGAGTCTTTGATGAGCTGCTCAGTAGATGGGCCAAGGCCAAGGGAAGAGCCGCGAGCTTGAAGATATGTCAGCAGGAAACTCCCAAACTGAAAGGCCAAGAAAAAAAGGATGAAAAATGACATCAAGAACGGTGGGACACCTGCAAAGTGTGCGTGGATGTGCCGTGAGAACATGAGAAGGAAAAGAAAGAACAGAAGAAAATGATAGCTGCGGAGGTTCCAAAATAAATGGCGGACATCCCAGATCGAGCCCCGCCATACAGTCCGGCACACGTAGCAAGTGCATTCCCACAAGGATGCCAAGGCCATTCACCAGGGCCAGACAGTCTCCTCAGCCAACGATATCGAGAAAAATGCTTCTCCAGATACAAAACAACGAAGCGGGGCCTTGGTCTTGCACAAGGTATGAAATCTCACTCCAATAGATGCAAGAGCTAAGCATAAGACCTAAAGCTATGACACTCTTGGAGGAAAACATAAGGGAAACTGAATGACATTGCATTTGGCAATGCTTTTTTTTTTAAATCTGACACCAAAAGCACAGTCAGCAAAACTAAACGTACATAAATTGGATTATAACAAAATTGAAGAAATCAAGACTGTGTGGTATCTGCATAAAGATATGAAAGCGTGTTTACTAATGCAAAGATGCAGAGAGAATTTAGCTGTAAATATCATCTGAAGGGGACGCTTGAAGCTCTTTACCAACCTGTCGACGGGGGGCAGAATAAACGCGCCAAAATATTGGTGGACGATGAATTCAGAGTGGTGGGCAAAGTCTGCCCCACAAGTACAGGAAGTCCATGGTGACGATGAGACGGGGAGTGATGTGTTCATTTGGGGTTTTAATAATAGAATATGATAGAGTTTCCAACTTGGGAAGCTTCAGCTTCATGGGGCTGCGAAAAAGATGGGCATTCAATAGACAGCGTCCTTGGCATGTTGCATCTTGATCTTTCCCCAGGCTAGCACCACGCGTCCCATCCTCTCTGATGATACTGGCTGCAGCAGGCAGAGCGGCTCCGAGTCAGCCCTGTGCCCAGGGGACCAGCCCCAGCCCCTGAGGAGCTGGAGGGTGGAGGGAGTGCCTGGGCCAAGTGCCAGCACTGTTGCCTGCCCAGGGAAGCGCTCACCCCTTTCAGCAGTTGCTGTGCAGAGTCGTAGTAAACACAGCTCCTTTTGCATCTGCAGAGCCGAAGAACTCTAACTCCGAGGTTTTTGCCTTGGCAGACCCAGAGTTCCAGGGTGCTATCGGGTAGCAAGGCACCTCAAAATTTAGAAATAACAACCAAAGCCTAGTTACAGATGTGACTGCTGCGAAAGGTTACAATCTAAGCCTTTATTTTTACAGGTGAGAGCATTTTTGAAGAGTTACCCCCTCTCTCTTTTTTTTTAAATAGCACTAATACTAATACTAATAATCAAAAACTTACACGGAGGTCATCGACCAGAGATTCCGGAAGCATAGTAGGGATGGAGTGTGAGGGAGGATGGAGTGGAAGCCTCCTTAGTGAGACAGCCCGTTGACTCTCATCACCTGGCGGGCCTGGGAAGGCTTGGCCGGCGAAGAAGGTTAGCATAGAAGAATCAGCATCTTCAAGAGGAAATTGACAGTCCTGCCTGCAACATTACTGACCCTGGGCCGTCCCCTCAATAGTGGTGGGTGCTGTGGAAGCTGGGTGGGGTGAAGGGCCCTGCAGCCTCGGGGCCATCGGGGTCTGCAGTCCTGACCTGGTTCTGGTTTTGCTGACTCAGCTGAGGCTGGCAGGGCTCTTCAGAGGCTAGCTTTTGATGGGAGTACTGCTTGCCTACAGACCTGGCTTTTCATATCAAAAGCCGATGTTGGGGGGCCAGTGCTGTGGCATAGGGGATAAAGCTGCTGCCTGCAGTGCCGGCATCCCATATGGCCGCCAGTTCGAGACCCGGCTGCTCCACTTTTGATCCAGCTATCTGCTATGACCTGGAAAGCAGTAGAAGATGACCCAAGTCCTTGGGCCCCTGCACCCGCGTGGGAGACCTGGAAGAAGCTCCTGGCTCCTGGCTTCAGATCAGCACAGCTCTGGCCATTGCAGCCAATTGGAGAGTGAACCAGCAGATGAAGGACCTCTCTTTCTCTTTCTCTCTCTCTCTCTCTCTCTCTCTGTTCCTCTCCTTCTTTCTCTGTGTAACTTAGACTTTCAAATAAATAAATAAATCTTTAAAAAAAAAAAAAAGAAAAAGCCAAATGTCGTTTGGGGTGGACAGGCCTTCCTGGGTCTCCTTGATGGCAGACCACTGGGTAAGGCTGTTACTAACTGACCTGCCACTCATCCCTGATTGTTCCTGGGGACTGGCTTGCTCCTCTTCCCCCTATTCTTGGTTGAAGTAGACCACAGAGGCAGCCTTTAGGATGTCAGCCAAGGGTGTGTTCTGTCCCATCAATGATCATCAGAGGCCTGAGCTACTAGCCAGCACAGGCGTGTTTTGACAATGTCTCTCCTGTGAGATAAAACAACACTCACGAGGAGAACTATGTTTTTTTTTTTTAGATTTATTTATTTATTTATTTATTTGAGAGGCAGAGTTACAGAGAGAGGCGGAGACAGAAAGAGGTCTTCCATCCACTGGTTCACTCCTCAAATGTCCACAATGGCTGGAGCTGGGCTAACCGAAGCCAGGAGCCAGGAGCTTTTCTGGATCTCCCATATGGGTGCAGGGGTCCAAGCACCTGGGCTATCTTCTACTGCTTTCCCAGGCCATTAGCAGAGTGCTGGCTTGGAAGTAGGGCACCCATATGGGATATTGGTACTGCAGGTAGAGACCCAACCTACTAGGCCACAGTGTGGCCCTTCTCCTTAGTAATTTAATATCAACTGCAAATTTAGCAAGCAATGTTAACTGTCAAATGTCAACAACTTATGAGAACATTGACCAAAATGTCCACTGCGTTTTGTAAATTTTAAGACTAGAGTACAGGTATTTGGAAACACTGATTTTTTGCATTTACCAGCTTATGTCTTTAACAACTATAGTTAAATTACCTAAGATACTAAAATATTAGATAAGCATGGATATTATCTTAAGTCATGATCTTACCGAAGAACAAACCTAGAAGCTAAATTGCACTATAGAGGGAGTGATATACACTGCAGAGTACCTATGACTGTAAATGTCTAACATATCGTTATGGACAAAACAATGAAATGGTTTTTGGTAGCAGCCTTTAAAATCTTTCACTTTTTTTAAAATTGCCATCAAGTAAGTAGAATTACTTTTTGCTGTAACAGCCTGAATTAACGATACTTTTTCAGTTCAAACCTGTAGTTCACTGTTAGATGTTAGCTTTATTTGCTTACAGAGCTGTTTTAAAGCAATGAATAGAATAGAAGTTACGAAAAAAGTCTTTAGGAACCTAGAAGAAGAAGCATTTAAACACAGAACCGGCAATGTTTCAACTTTTATGGACAGTTAGTTTTGTATTTTTTGAATGACTGTCAAGAAGGCTTAAAATATCTGGCTGAAATAGTGTATCTTCACATCACGATAGGGCATAGATCAGATTTAATTATTGTTATAAAATGACCATTTAAATGCTTTCAACTAAGTGCATAGTTAAACAAGCTATAATTCATTTAAAACGTAGCTATTTTAAGCAATCGGAACTTTAATGAGAGACAGAGAGCAAAAAGATGAACTCAGTAAGATGCCAACTCTATGTGTCTGGTCTGTCACCAGAATGGGCAACGCACACCTTGAATGTAACAGTTAGCACTGGAGTCATCCCGTAATCTGAGCTTTCAGGAACTGACTAGAAAGTTGGCAGAGAACAGCCCAATTAAGGAGAGCCTTCTTAAAAGGAGACACTGCGGTCATTTGTAAAACAGATTTTAAAATTGAAGATTGAGACTGCTTGGGGCCGTGCTATGGCGCAGTAGCTTAATCCTCCACCTGTGGCACCGGCATCCCATATGGGCACCAGTTCTAGTCCTGGCTGCCCCTCTTCCACAGTCCAGCTCTCTGCTGTGGCCTGGGGAAGGCAGTGGAGGATGGCCCAGGTCCTTGGGCCCTGCACCCACGTGGGAGACCCAGAGGTAGCTCCTGGTTCCTGGCTTCGGATCCGCGCAGCTCCGGCCGTTGCGGCCATTTGGGCAGTGAATCAATGGAAAGAAGACCTTTCTCTCTGTCTCTCCCTCTCACTGTCTGTAACTCTACCTCTCAAATAAATAAATAAATAAAATCTTAAAAAAAGATTGAGACTACTTTTAGGTATTAACATACTGTTATACATATCATTTAAAACCTCATTGCTTTAACAGATTAGACTTTAACTTTGACTTAATGTTTAATTTAAAAAAACCCTGCAAATAATACCTCAATAACTATAGTTTTTATCACACACAGAAATATTTACTTTTCTCAAATCTTTTATGACTTGCTTACACCTTTTGTAACTTATTTATGCCTCTAGGTGTTGTTACATTTTGAAATAATCTTTTAAAAAATCTCCAAATTAAGATAACATATTGTAGGCCAGTGCTGCGGCTCACTAGGCTAATTCTCCGCCTTGCGGCACCGGCACACCGGGTTCTAGTCCTGGTCGGGGCGCCGGATTCTGTCCCGGTTGCCCCTCTTCCAGGCCAGCTCTCTGCTGTGGCCCGGGAAGGCAGTGGAGGATGGCCCAAGTGCTTGGGCCCTGCACCCACATGGGAGACCAGGAGAAGCACCTGGCTCTTGGCTTGGGATCAGCGCGGTGCACCGGCCACAGCGGCCATTGGAGGGTGAACTAACGGCAAAGGAAGACCTTTCTCTCTGTCTCTCTCTCTCTCACTGTCCACTCTGCCTGTCAAAAAAAAAAAAAAAAAAAAGATAACATATCGTATCTTGACCTTACATATGGGAGACTTCTGAGTGTCACCACCCCAGGGAGAAAGACAGCTGGCTTTCTTCCTCACCTCTCCCAGCAAAGGGTGCAACAAACCCAAGAGAAGAAATAGTTTAAACTCATTCTTTCTCTCTGGACACTGCAAACCCAGAGGAGGGGAGGAAGTGGGGTTTAACCCTTCAGCCCCCCTTTTAGACCCTCATACAGGCACAACAGAAGTCTGAGGTTTTTACTTTTTTAGGTTATAAATAAGGTGATACCAATTCTATGCAGTATTTTAGTCCCATCGTGGGAGAGGTCCAGGGAGCCAGCTGGAAATCCCAAGGGTGGCAACTCAGTTTGGAGTTGAGACAGTCCTGTTAACATTTCAGAGAGAATTTCCTTACGACTTTTTTTTTTTTTTTTGTAGTGTAGTGTAGTGTCTCCCTGAGTTGATCCTTAATCAGGGTCTGAGGGTCAAAGGAATTGCAACGTTGTAGTGTCCCACCAGGGGGCGCCTTTTCATACTGGACATATTCAGGTCCTGGGCTGTGGGGTGTGGACCTGGTGGCAAAAGACACGGTGGAGTACAAGGCGGGGAACCTTCTCCGGCTCCCCAGATAAAATGAGATCTTTTTTAGCATCTGGTTGGCATTTTGATCAGCAAAAAGCACAAACATGCCCCTTCTACCCGCCTATTTAAAACAACCTATTTCCACATGAACAAAAAAGACATTTGGGGTTACTCTAATAGTTTTAATATATATGAGCACTCTTTTATCTGCAAGCCAATTAAAACAGGGCTCTTTACAAACTTTCCACCCGTAGATCTGCAACATGTACACATGTGTAACATATATGTAACACGTGCATGCCATACATTACCAGGAAGTCATTCTAACACCATGGTTTTCTGAATATTTCTTTTTGGGTGTTTTTATTTATTTATTTATTTATTTATTTGAAAGAGTTACACAAACAGAAGGAGAGGCAGAAAAGAGAGAGGTCTTCCATCCACTGGTTCACTCCCCAATTGGCCACAATGGCCAGGGCTACACCGATCCAAAGCCAGGAGCCAGGAGCCAGGGCTTCTTCTGGGTCTCCCGTGTGTGCAAGGGTCAAAGGACCTGAACCATTTTCTACTGTTTTCCCAGGCCATAGCAGAGAGCTGGATCAAAAGTGGAGCAGCTGGGTCTCAAACCGGTGCCCATATGACAGGTGGAAGCTTTACCCATCATGCCACAGTGCCAGCCCCTAAAGTGTATGTTTTATCAGCCATAAATAATAGTCCCTTGTTCTATAGTTTGAAAATATTCTAGTATCACTTGAAATACTCCGTTTCATTTCAGAGATTATCCACTCTGCAGCTGATGCAAGTAGTGATCCAAGTAGGGGTTAAGCCTTCCATCTCACACAGCCTGTTTGATGTTCTCCATGTAATCATCTTAGAGGGAAATCGGAAAATGATTTGAAATAAAATTGCAATTTACATAAACTAGTCACCCAAAAGTTTGATGAATTAAAAAGATTCGACAAGCTCTCTCTTCGGGTCTGCCTCCAGGCAGTGCCTGTAAGTATGACTATATGGACCTGCATACTGCCAGCCCTCTCTGGACTAGCAGACCCTACATCACGGCTTGCACCAGCAGTCGATTGCATGCTGGGTAGGCACTTCTATCTACAATGGCCGTGTCTGTCCTGAACACGCACCGATAGCTTTCCTGCCATTATTCCACAGCGGTGTAACAACTGCTTCCATGGTATTAGATGTTACAGAGGATCTAGAGACAGTGTGAAGCATGCAGGACGATGTGTGAAAGCTGCGTGTAGATGACGCATTTTACATGAGAACTTGAGCAGCAGTCGATTCTGGTATCCACGGGGCGGAAGTGGATCCAGAAACCGCACCCCTCCAGATACTAAGGCAGGATTGTACTTCCATGGTGCTTATCTGCTTAGGAGGGGAACACCTTTACTGATTAAAATTATTATTTTGTACGCAGGGTTCCAAACATGGCTGTATATGATAATCAAAAGACACGCTCCTTGGGTAGGTACAGCTTGGGTCAGCTTGTGTCAGTTAGCCTGGAAGAAGTCTGGTTTGCTGGTGATTTCTAACAGGAACTGTGCCTTGGAAAATAAGCACCTTACTGGGCTCGGAAGTGAATGTAAATGTTTGTGATAACGAAAAGCTTGCTCTGTGTTGGTAACGGACTTGAATCCCCACCAAGCATTGTCTTGGCCACAAGAGCTAGATATTGGCTCTTACAAAAAGATACACATTTTCCCCAATCTCACTTATACGTCAGGCAAATATACATGCAAAGCTTAGATATGGCTGGCATTGGGTTACAGCCCTAATGAAAGCAATCACTGAAATCCACCAGCAGCAGAATTCCTTTTGTTCCGTCAAAATTGCATCTGTATCTTACATTGACCCCAAGCAGACGAGTAGTGCAGTTCGCTTGGTTTCCAAAAACAGAGCAGCTGCCAAGCCCACCAGAGATGCAGGAACACGTGGCCAACCAGGAGGGCTGCTCCTCTCCGGCCTGGACGCCTCCATCCTCTTTTTCATGATTGAAAAAAAAAATAGGAAACAATTTGGGTTTTGCTGTGGGAAGATTTTCAAGTATTGCTTTTGAAAGAGCAATTAAAAATGAATTGTGGGCAGTGTTTGCAAAGACTGCTTCAGTTCTAAAGCTGTTGAGATAAAGGTTAAATTAAGCCTGCGAGAGTTCTCTCTAAAGCAATTTTGGATGGGAAAGTACTGTGTAAATTGCAGTCACAAGAGACTTTGCATACAAACAACACGGCTCTCTACTGTTCAGCGACTGTGGAGAACACATTATCCGGCTATTCTTGACATTTCGACAATAGCAAATAAGAAAAATGTTTAGGACAAAATGCCCATCAGAACAGATTAGAAATCAGAGTTGGAATAAATGTCAAGCTCACAGGGCTGGTTGACACCCTGTACTGCGAATGGGGGTCCAACGTGCTCTATGTTGCTTGTTTACCCTGTTCACAAATTCACTCTTCTTATCCAGCTCTCTGTTGTGGGCTCCTAGCGTGTGTTTCTGCGGGAGCTTGGGCAAGACATGGCAGGAAGGGTGCAGAGAGACTGGGGGAGGACTGGCTTCCTCTTCCCAAACTCTCATTTCCTCACTGTTGAGTAGGTCATCCTCTAGTTCTGGTTGGTCTAAGCATGCTGATCATTCTGCCAGGGTTGATTTTGTGTCAGTTCCACTGGGATGCCATGGGGTGCCTAGGTAGCTAGTTAAACCTTATAGGGGCCAGCACTGTGGTGTAGCTGGTAAAGTCCTGGCTGTTCCACTTCTGATCTAGCCCTATGCTATGGCCTGGGAAAGCAGTAGAAGATGGCCCAAGTCCTTGGGCCCCTGTACCCTGTGGGAGACCTGGAAGAAGCTCCTGGCTCCTGGCTTCTGATTGGTGCAGCTCCAGCCGTTGCAGCCAATTGGGGAGTGAACCAATGAATGAAAGACCTCTCTCTCTCTCTCCCTCTCCCTCTCTCTCCCTCTCCTTCTCTTTCTGGGTAACTCTGACTTACAAATAAAATAACTGAATCTTAAAATAAAATAAAGTAAATCTTATCTCTGGATGTGTCTGGAGAGGCATTCCTGGAGAAGATTAGCATCTACCTGGTAGAGCTGGTAAGGCAGACGGCCCTCCCCTGGGTGGGTTGAGGACTTAAACAGCACAAAGAGGCAGAGAAAGGCTGAGTTCCCTCTCCACCCGACCGTGTGGGTGGGGACAGAGTCTGCTGCTGCCCTCCGGACCTGCTCCTGGTGCCCAGGCCGTCAGACCTGGCCTGGAGTCCACACCCTTGATTCCCGGGCTCTCAGACGCTCAAAGACAACCCCAGCTTTCCTAGGCTGCAGCTTGAGGCCTGCAGGAGGCGGGACTGCTCACCCTGCAGAATCTGAAGAGCCAGCGTACTCCAAGACATCCATCTGGATGGATGGGAGCCATATAGCTATGTCTCCCGTTGGTTCTCTTTCCCGGGAGAACCCTCGTGCAGCAAGTGTGCTATCCTTGTGGAAACCTTGCAATCTTCCTGCTTACCTGCAAAGAATTTCCTTTGGCAATTACATGACTAAATCCTGCTCACATAATCCTAATCTGGGTCTTAACTGATAGGATACATCTGACTGGGTCATCTCTAATCCATAGGTATAAGCAATGAATGATAAGAAATAGTATGAAGTACATTAAAACGGACTTGAAAAACAGACACAAATGACAGGAAATGAAAGTCATGGAAAAGAAAAAGGAATAAGAGGGCATGAGGAGAAGATAAAGCAGAACGTGGAATATAGCTCTGTGCCTTCCTGGAAGTGGTCACTCTGTCCTCCCCAAAGCCCAGTTCGCGACTCATGTGCAGGCAGCACCTTCTGCGGGCACCGTTTGACTCCAGCAGCCGCTCCTGCTCCAGTGGCTCAAAGGATGCGGCACCAATGACAGACTCTGTATGACGCTTTCTTCCCATGCTTTTACTTTTTTTCTGTTTACCTCTGCATTTATCTAGTGAATTAGAAGTGCATTTCCATCCTCAAAGACTCTAGCGATCTTAGTATGTAAAGCAGAACATGGAAAACTCTACTTATCTTCTTCTCTTGTAGCTTCTTCTTACCCCTACATTCTGAAGACAATGCTGGCACCTAGATTTGAACATTTCATTTTTTAATACTCTTACATAAACATGAAAACATATATATGTATACTTTAAACTGAAGTGTGACATGGCTTCATTTACATAAAACCCTTCATTTACATAAAACCCTTGGAGCCTGCTCCTTATCAGCAAGTATGTGGATTTCTGTCACGTGAGGAGGAGCATGAAATCGATCATTGGAGAGACGCCCTGTAATGCAGTTACCACTGGTGGACACTTCTATCGATTTTCCATTTACTTCTCCATGTCCCTGTGAGTATTCTTCTAAGTCGGTGTCTTTATTGATCTATAACTCATACAGGATGATGTGTCCATTTGTAGTGCCAGCTCGATGCTTTTTAACCATATTCACTTGCTATCATCACTAGCAACAATTTTAGAACACTTCCGTGATTCCAAAGAGAAACCTGGGAACCTGATAGAGGCCGCGCTCCTTCCCCCTCAGACTCCTCCAGGCCTAAGCAGCCACTAATCTGCTTTCTGTCTTTATGGGTTTCATTGCGCTGGACATTTCATGCGGCATCATACAAACTCTAACTCAGCAGGATGCTTCCAGAGTTCGTGTGGCTTGTAGCTTCTCCCCGTCCTTTTCCATTGCTGAATAATACTTCTGTGCGCACCCCTCCTTATATCAGTTCCTCCACGGATAGAAATTTGGACTCTTTTCTACTTTTTAAACAAAAATTCCAGAGTTGACAAAGAGTTCCCATAAATCCCACACTCAGCTTCCTTTATTTTTTTAAAAGACTTATTTTATTTATTTTTGAAAGACAGTTCCAGAGAGAGATGGGGGGGTCTTCCATATACTGGTTCACCCCCAAAATGGGCACAACAGCCAGGGCTGGGCCAAGCTAAAGCCAAGAGCCAGGAGCCTCCTCCGGGTCCCCCATGTGGGATCCGGACCAGAAGTGGAGCAGCCAGAACTCGAATCGGCGCCCATATGGCATGCAGGTGCCACAGGCAGCGGCCCAACCTGCTATGCCACAGTGCTGGCCCCAGCTTCTATTATTAACATCTTATATTAGCATATTTGTCATAGTCTATAAACCACACCCAATTTCCCTATTTTTCATCCAAACTCCGTACTTTTTGATTGTGAAGAATAATGCTGCTACGAATCATTTCACGTAAAGTGATTAGGTGAATATACACATGTTTTCAAGCCTCCTTAGTGGATCTCCAGGCCATCTGATAACTAATTCTATGTTTAACATTCTGAAAAAGAATGCCAAACCATTTTCCAAAGTGGTGGCACCATTTCATATTTCCATCACCAACGTGTGAGGGTACTCACAACTCCACATCCTCACCAGCACTTGTTATTTTATATTTTTAAAGCAATTATCCTGGTGTGTGTGAAATAGTCAATTGTTCTGTTTTAATTTTCATTTGTCTGATGACCAATGCTGTTTAGCAACTCTTCAGGGCTTATTGATCAATCGTACACTTTGTTTGGAGAAATACCTATTTATGGTATTTGTCAACTTTAAATTGCATTATATGTCCTTATGTATTAAATTGTCAGAATTAGTTATATATTCTAAAATTAGCATCAGATGGGCCACCTTAGCCCACAAACCAAGGATTAATGAATTTAAGAAAATTCAGTTCATACCAAGCTTTATTTCTGATTGCAAGGGAATCAGATCAAAACGTCTATTACATTGCTTCATGGGAAACCAAGCGTTCGATGGAACTAGTTTACTATTTCACAGCTTATTTTCATGTTACTATTCAAGCCTAATTCCACCTCTTTGTTCTACCTCTGTGCTTGCATGGAGGAGGCAGAACTCTGCTTCGTTACGTCAGCGTTTCCAGTGTCTGAAGGCCCACACTGAGAGCCATGCTTTCTCCCAGGTCCCTCATTCACATCACTCCTGTGTGTTCGTCTTCCTGGATAAACTCTCCTTTTGTACGTATCCCATTTACCCATATTGCCCTAAATTTTCCTTTTTCTTTCTTTTTCTGTTTTCTCTGATGACAGTTAATATCCTGTCCTCTAGAATGCAGTGGGTTAGAATTAAGTGAGTTGTTCTTTTAGAAAAAAAAAATGTAACCAAAAAAGTGGGAACACTTCCTAGCGGTTGCATGAGCCATAGCCTGCTTGCTAGCGATTGTATGAGCCACCGCCTGCTTGCTAGCGATTGTATGAGCCACAGCCTGCTTGCAACTATTCTTTTCCGTCAGGAGGTTTGCAGAATTCCAGATGTTAGAGGAAGGTCAGAACCCATTGGCCGCCGCTACGGCTCACTTGGCTAATCCTCTGCCTAGCAGCGCCGGTACCCCAGGTTCTAGTCCCGGTTGGGGTGCCGGATTCTGTCCCGGTTGCCCTTCTTCCAGGCCAGCTCTCTGCTGTGGCCAGGGAGTGCAGTGGAGGATGGCCCAAGTGCTTGGGCCCTGCACCCCATGGGAGACCAGGAAAAGCACCTGGCTCCTGGCTTTGGATCGATGCAGCGCCCGCCGTAGCGGCCATTTGGGGAGTGAACCAATGGAAGGAAGACCTTTCTCTCTGTCTCTCTCTCTCACTGTCTAACTCTGCCTGCCAAAATAAATAAATAAATAAATAAATAAAAATAAATAAAAATAAAAACATCAAATCCAGCTTCTCGTGTTGTTACCAGGAAAGCCCTGACCTGAGTGTCCACAGCTGCTCCCTGAAGCCAGTTGCAGTCGGACACAACACAAGTGAATCAAACATCCTCAGGTATAAAGTAGCGTTGTACTTTCCACAATTTATCGAGGCAGTAGCCGGGTGCCAGAACCTAGCTCCCGTCACACGATAGATTGATATGACTCAACCATTTCCCACCAGCTGTTCCCTAAGGGGTTAGGCACCTGACATGCATTAGTCCCTGGTACATCTGTTCCTGTAACATCAGCAGCGAGTGTGGTGCACAATTCATACTCAAAGCGGATTAGAGAGAGATGACAAATGCGCACTAAATTACTTTCATGATTAAACTGTTTCTAAAAACCTAGTGGTACATGAGGAAAACAAAAATTAGTGATCTTGGGTTGGGCTGAGATAATTGGTTATCTTTTTTATTTTTGAAATTTTTAAAATATTTTTATATATGTAGCATAAACAAAGCAGGTGGAGGAAGAAATGAAAGCTATTGGCTAAGATGAAGCTAAGTCTTAGGCCTCCGGAGACTTCATACTCTACGGACTAGAAGTTCCCTAGAGACCTCAGAGTGTTTGCGCTAGGGATTTCCTAGAGGCCACATTAAATTACCCCTCTTGGCTGGCGCCGTGGCTCAACAGGCTAACCGGGTTCTAGTCCCGGTCGGGGCGCCGGATTCTGTCCCGGTGGCCCCTCTTCCAGGCCAGCTCTCTGCTGTGGCCCGGGAGTGCAGTGGAGGATGGCCCAGGTGCTTGGGCCCTGCACCCCATGGGAGACCAGGAGAAGCACCTGGCTCCTGCCATCGGATCAGCGCGGTGCGCCAGCCTCGGCAGCCATTGGAGGGTGAACCAAAGGCAAAAAGGAAGACCTTTCTCTCTGTCTCTCTCTCACTGTCCACTCTGCCTGTCAAAAATATAAATAAATAAATAAATTACCCCTCTTGTAGCCACGCAGGTGCCCCTGCGTGTGCCTTTTCCACGCCACACACCTGCCGTCCCCACCTGGGGTGAGCACTCTGCTGAGCCTTGTCTCCATCATTACGACGCTTTTGCAGAATTTACATTCAATATAAAACATTCTAAAAATCGTTCGAAGGCTGTGTTTGATACTGTTTTTCTCAAAAATGCATCATGCTCTGTTTAATTTTCTGAAACTTTTTCACTTTCTATTATACTGCAAAGATTGCTCCATAAGGATTTATGTGGTTCCGTTTTCACTATTACCTGATACCCCATCCTGTAATCGAATCACAGTTTACTGATTCTTTCTCCCAGCAATGGATATTTGGTAGCTTCTAAGATCTTAAGAATAACAGTAAGAAAAACAAACAAACAAACAAAAAAAAAAACTAGTGCTGTTGTTAATTTATACATGTCTTTTATTGCATACTTGCAGGAGTTGTTGTTGGGAAAGTTCCCAGAAATGAAATTTCCTAACCATAATTGGATATACAAATATTAAACTTCACCACATAATTCTAAGCTGTTTTCTAAAGTGATTTTAGTTTTCTAAAGTGATCATATCAATTTACTTCTGCACACAATATCTAACATATTAACAGTTCACATAATCTCCAATCCTTGGTATTCACGTTTCCTAAATAAGGGCAATTTAATACATGTAAAATATTATTTCATCACAATTTCCTCTGCACTTTGCATGAAACAGGTTAAATTTAAATACATCTTCCATATCTTATCGACCACGCTGTCTTCCTGTGTATGCAATGCCACTCTGGAGTTTGGAGGGTTTTGCTCTTTCAGTATGTATTTATAGTTGTTTATTTTTTTAAAATTTTATTTTGTATTTGTGTCAGCTAAACAGAGTTCCCATTCAGGACTTCACACCCCAGAGGCCTGCAAAAGCCAGCGCTGAGCCAGGCTGAAGCCAGGAGCCTGGACCTCAATCCAGGTCTTCCAAGTGGAGATACGAATATAATTACTTGTGCTGGGGCCAGCGCCATGGCAAGTAGGTTAATCCTCCACCTGCAGTGCCAGCATACCATATGGGTGCCAGTTTGAGTACTGGCTGCTCCACTTCCAATCCAGCTCTCTGCTATGGCCTGTGAAAGCAGTAGAAGATGGCCAAGTCCTTGGGCCCCTGCACCCACGTGGGAGACCAAGAGGAAGCTCCTGGCTTCTGGCTTTGGATTGTATCAATGCAGCTCCGGCCATTTCAGCCATTTGTGGAGTGAACCAACGGATGGAAGACCTCTCTCTGTCTCTACCTCTACCTCTCACTGTCTGTAACTCTACCTCTCAAATAAATAAATAAATTCTAAAAAACAAAAAAGCAAACAATTCCTTGTGCTGTCATGGCTGCCTCCCGGGCTTTGCATTGGCAGGAAGGTGTGTTAGGAGCCGGTGTCAGGAATTGAACCCATGCATTCAGTGGGGGATGTGGAATCATCACTAGGCTGAACACCTGCTCCCTCTTCATTATGTTATGCTGTCACTTCTCCATTTGCTGTATAGTGATTTACTACAAACTCAGAGGCATACACCACGACACACTATCCTCTGCTGTTTTCTCTAGATCAGATGCCCAGCAGGGCGTGGCTGGATTCTCTGCCTAGGTCCCACCGGCTGGAATCTTGGTCTCAGCAGTTCTCAGATGAGGCACGGGTCCGTGTCCGACGTCCCTGGTGCGGGCAGAATGCCCTCCTTGAGGGTTTATGTTGTTAGGGGTCCCCATCGCCTTGTCAGCTGTTGTCCTGGGGGCCACTCGTGCTGCCTTGCCATCCGGCTCTCACAGGAGGTTGAGAGTGTGGCTGTTTGCTTTCTCCTTGGCCAGGTGGTGCACCTGTCTAATTCTTCTTGTGCAGCTGGCTGGAAAATCTGCTTGGGAAGGTTATTTGAATGAATAAGTGGCGAAGGGGCTGTGTATAAGCAGAGTTAATCAGAGAGACAGAACCGACAGGGTAGGTACACAGACATTAGCAGAATTGGCTTGTGTGGCCAAGCAGGCCAACAACAGGCCAAGTACAAATCGGAGATCCAGGACATTGATAGCAAGGCTTAATCCGAAGGCTTCAGACCCGGGGAACCTGATGCGATAACGCTCACATTACACTGACAACCCAGCTCCTGGAGACAGGGACCAGTTTGGCTGTGCACCTGCTGATTCTACAGAGCCCCCGACCAACTGGATGGTGCCCACTGTCACTGAGGGCCGATCTCCTGTCAGCCCCCTCAGACTCACATGCTCCTCTCTCTAAGCACTCTCTGGGCCCCTACAAAAACACGGCAGAGCTTCTTCCAGGTCTGCCACGTGGGTGCAGGGTGCCCAAGGACTTGGCCATCTTCTACTGCTCTCCCAGCTTGATCAGAAGTGGAGCAGCCGGGACTCAAATCGGTGCCCACCTGGGATGCCGGCACTGCAGGCAGCAGCTTTACCCGCTATGCCACAGCGTGGACCCCTCTCCTTAACAGTCTTTAACTCAGTTACATTTTCCTTGAAGTTTCAGGTTTTTGTTTTCATGAGCAGAGCTCTTTCCTTTTATTATTCATCCGGCTTCAAATTTTATTCAGTTTAATTTTTTCCCCCAAATATGCCCTTTCAGTCCCAGGATTGCACCCAGGACACCACATTTCATTCAGCTGTTATGTGTCTTTTTGATGGGGACACTTTCTCAGAATTTTCTTTTGTTCTGACCCCTGGACAGTTTTGAGCAGCACTGGGTGTCTGTTTTGCGGATTATTCCTACACTGGGGTTTGTTTGGTGTTTTCTGAATGAGTGGTCTGGATTGTGGGTGTTGGGGAGGAAGACCCCTGAGATGTGGTAGCATTCTCAACTCATCAGAGAGAGTATATGAGGGTAATCCCCGAAGCTCATGGAAAGCAGACTTAAAGGGTAAATTTATTTGGGTACAAATAAATTTTTTTAACTTTTATTTAATGAATATAAATTTCCAAAGTACGACTTATGGATTACAATGGCTTCCCCCTCATACCGTCCCTCCCACCCACTACCCTTCCCTTTCCCACTCCCTCTCCCCTTCCATTCACATCAAGATTCATTTTCGATTATCTTAATATACAGAAGATCAGCTTAGTATACATTAAGTAAAGATTTCAACAGTTTGCACCCCCATAGAAACACAAAGTGAAATGTATTGTTTGAGTACTCGTTATAGCATTAAATCTCAATACACAGCACATTAAGGACAGAGATCCTACATGAGGAGTAAGTGCACAGTGACTCCTGTTGTTGACTTTACCAATTGACACTCCTGTCTATGGCATCAGTAGTCTCCCTATGCTCCAGTCATGAGTTTCCAAGGCTATGGAAGCCCTCTGAGTTCTCCGATTCTTATCTTGTTTAGACAAGGTCATAGTCAAAGTGGAGGTTCTCTCCTCCCTTCAGAGAAAGGTACCTCCTTCTTTGAAGACCTGTTCTTTCCACTGGGATCTCACTCGCAGAGATCTTTTGCCAGAGTGTCTTGGCTTTCCATGCCTGAAATACTCTCATGGGCTTTTCAGCCAGATCCGAATGCCTTTAGGGCTGATTCTGAGGCCAGAGTGCTATTTAGGACATCTGTCATTCTATGAGTCTGCTGAGTATCTCACTTCCCATGTTGGATCACTCTCCCCTTTATTTATTCCATTGGTTAGTGTTAGCAGGTACTAGACTTGTTGTTTATGTGCTCCCTTTGACTCTTAGTCCTTTCATTATGATCAATTGTGAACTGAAATTGATCACTTGGAATAGTGAGATGGCATTGGTACATGCCACCCTGATGGGATTGAATTGGAATCCCCTGGTATGTTTTTAACTCTACCATTTGGGGCAAGTCAGCTTGAGCATGTCCCAAATTATACATCTCTTCCCTCTCTTATTCCCACTCTTATGTTTAACAGGGATCACATTTCAGTTAATTTTTAACACTTAAGAATAACTGTGTATTAATTACAGAATTAAACCAGTCATATTAAGTAGAACAGACAAAAAAACTACTAAGAGGGATAATGTATTAAGTTGTTCATTAACAGTCAGGGCTATGCTGATCAAGTCACCGTTTCCCATAGTGTCCATTTCACTTCAGGAGGTTTCCTTTTTGGTGTTCAGTCAGTTGTCACCGATCAGGGAGAACATATGGTATTTGTCCCTTTGGGACTGGCTTATTTCACTCAGCATGATGTGTTCCAGATTCCTCCATTTTGTTGCAAATGACTGGATTTCGTTGTTTCTTACTGCGGTATAGTATTCTAAAGAGTACATATCCCATAATTTCTTTATCCAGTCTACCGTTGATGGGCATTTAGGTTGGTTCCAGGTCTTAGCTATTGTGAATTGAGCTGCAATAAACATTAGGCTGCAGACCGCTTTTTTGTTTGCCAATTTAAATTCCTTTGGGTAAATTCCAAGGAGTGGGATGGCTGGGTCGAACGGTAGGGTTATCTTCAGGTTTCTGAGGAATCTCCAGACTGACTTCCATAGTGGCTTGACCAGTTTGCATTCCCACCAACAGTGGGTTAGTGTCCCTTTTTCCCCACATCCTCGCCAGCATCTGTTGTTGGTAGATTTCTGAATGTGAGCCATTCTAACCGGGGTGAGGTGAAACCTCATTGTGGTTTTGATTTGCATTTCCCTGATTGCTAATAACCTTGAACATTTTTTCATGTGCCTGTTGGCCATTTGGATTTCCTCTTTTGAAAAATGTCTATTGAGGTCCTTGGCCCATCTCTTAATTGGGTTGTTGGTTTTGTTTTTGTGGAGTTTCTTGATCTCTTTTTAGATTCTGGTTATTAACCCTTTATCTGTTGCATAGTTTGCAAATATTTTTTCCCATTCTGTCGGTTGTCTCTTCACTCTCCTGACTGTTTCTTTTGCAGTACAGAAACTTCTCAATTTGATGCAATCCCAATAGTTAATTTTGGCTTTGACTGCCTGTGCCTCCCGGGTCTTTTCCAGAAACTCTTTGCCTGTGCCAATATCTTGAAGGGTTTCTCCAATGTTCTCTAGTAACTTGATGGTGTCAGGTCGTAGATTTAGGTCTTTAATCCATGTTGAGTGGATTTTTGTGTAAGGTGTAAGGTAGGGGTCTTGCTTCATGCTTCTGCACGTGGAAATCCAATTTTCCCAGCACCATTTATTGAATAGACTGTCCTTGCTCCAGGAATTAGTTTTAGATCCTTGATCAAATATAAGTTGGCTGTAGATGTTTGGGTTGATTTCTGGTGTTTCAATTCTGTTCCATTGGTCTATCCATCTGTTTCTGTACCAGTACCATGCTGTTTTGATTACAACTGCCCTGTAGTATGTCCTGAAATCTGGTATTGTGATGCCTCCGGCTTTGTTTTTGTTGTACAAGATTGCTTTAGCTATTCGAGGTCTCTTGTGCCTCCATATAAATTTCAGCACCAATTTTTCCAGATCTGAGAAGGTCTTCGGTATCTTGATTGGTATTGCATTGAATTTATAAATTGCTTTTGGGAGAATGGACATTTTGATGATATTGATTCTTCCAATCCATGAGCATGGAAGATTTTTCCATTTCTTGGTATCCTCTTCTATTTCTTTCTTTAAGGTTTTGTAATTTTCATCGTAGAGATCTTTAACGTCCTTGGTTAAGTTTATTCCAAGGTATTTGATTGTTTTTGTAGCTATTGTGAATGGGATTGATCTTAGAAGTTCTTCCTCAGCCATGGCATTGTCTGTGTATACAAAGGCTGTTGATTTTTGTGCATTGATTTTATACCCTGCTACTTTGCCAAACTCTTCTATGAGTTCCAACAGTCTCTTCGTAGAGTTCTTTGGGTCCCCTAAATAAAGAATCATGTCATCTGCAAAGAGGGATAGTTTGAGTTCTTCCTTCCCAATTTGTATCCCTTTAATTTCTTTTTCTTGCCTAATAGCTCTGGCTAGAACCTCCAGAACTATATTGAATAGCAGTGGTGAGAGTGGACATCCCTGTCTGGTCCCAGATCTCAGTGGAAATGCTTCCAACTTTTCCCCATTCAATAGGATGTTGGCTGTGGGTTTTTCATAGATTGCTTTGATTGTATTGAGGAATGTTCCTTCCAAACCCAGTTTGCTTAGAGTTTTCATCATGAACGGGTGTTGTATTTTATCAAATGCTTTCTCGGCATCTATTGAGATAATCATATGGTTTTTCTTCTGCAGTCTGTTAATGTGGTGTATCACATTGATTGTCTTGCGCACATTAAACCATCCCTGCATACCAGGGATAAATCCCACTTGGTCTGGGTGGATGATCTTTCTGATGTGTTGTTGCATTCTATTGGCGAGAATTTTATTGAGGATTTTTGCATCTATGTTCATCAGGGATATTGGTCTGTAATTCTCTTTCAGTGCTGCATCTTTTTCCGGCTTAGGAATTAAGGTGATGCTGGCTTCATAGAAAGAATTTGGGAGGATTCCCTCTTCTTTGATTGTTCTGAATAGTTTGAGAAGAATTGGAGTTAGTTCTTCTTTAAATGTCTGGTAGAATTCAGCAGTGAATCCATCTGGTCCTGGGCTTTTCTTTGTTGGGAGGGCCTTTATTACTGTTTCAATTTCTGTCTCAGTTATGGGTCTGTTTAGGTTTTCTATGTCTTCCTGGTTCAATTTAGGTAGGTTGCATGTGTCCAGGAATGTATCCATTTCTGATAGGTTTCCCTGTTTGCTGGCATACAAGTCCTTGTAGTAATTTCTGATGATTCTTTTTATTTCTGTGGTGTCTGTTGTTACGTTTCCTTTTTCATCTCTGATTTTATTGATTTGGGTCTTTTCTCTTCTTTTTTTAGTTAGTTGGGCCAATGGGGTGTCAATTTTGTTTATTTTTTCAAAAAACCAGCTCCTCGTTTGGCTGATTTTTTGGAATGTTTTTCTTGATTCAATCCTGTTGATTTCTTCTCTGATTTTAATTATTTCTCTTCTCCTACTAGATTTGGGTCTGGTTTGCTGTAGGTTTTCTAGATCCTTGAGGTGAATTGAAAGCTCATCTATTTGGTGCCTTTCCAATTTCTTGATGTAGGCACCTATTAATATAAACTTCCCTCTTAACACTGCTTTTGCTGCATCCCATAAGTTTTGGTATGTTGTGCTGTTATCCTCATTTACTTCCAGAAAGTTTTTGATTTCTCTTTTGATTTCTTCTATGACCCATTGTTCATTCAGGAGCATGTTGTTCAATCTCCATGTGTTTGCGTATGCTCTAGGGATTCCTGTGTTGCTAATTTCCAACTTCATTCCTTTATGGTCTGAGAAGCTGCATGGTATGATTCTAATTCTTTTGCATTTGCTGAGACTTGCTTTATGGCCTAGTATGTGGTCAATCCTAGAGAAGGTTCCATGTACTGCTGAGAAGAATGTAAAATCTTTAGCTGTAGGATTGAAAGTTCTGTATATATCTGTTAGATCCATTTGGGCTATAGTGTCGTTTAAATCTACTGTATCCTTGTTGATCTTCTGTCCTATTGATCTGTCTATTTCTGAGAGTGGAGTATTGAAGTCCCCCAGTACTATTGTATTGGGGTCTCAGTCTCCCTTTAAGTCCGTTAACAAATCTTTTAGATAAACCGGTGCCCTGTAGTTAGGTGCATATACATTGATAATTGTTATATCTTCCTGTTGAATTGATCCCTTAATCATTATGTAGTGTCCCTCTTTGTCTCTCTTAACGGTTTTTGTGGTAAAGTTTATGGTGTCTGATATTAAGATGGCTACGCCCGCTCTTTTTTCATTTCTGTTGGCATGGTATATCTTTTTCCAGCCTTTCACTTTCAGTCTGTATGGATCTTTGTTGGAAAGATGTGTTTCTTGTAAGCAGCAAATAGATGGGTTTTGTTCCTTAAGCCAATCAGCCAATCGGTGTCTTTTAACTGGACAGTTCAGGCCATTCACGTTCAAAGTGACTAATGATAAGTGGTAACTTTGCCCTGCCATTTGCCAAAGATAAGTTCTAATATATGCTTTGAATTCCCTGTGATCTTTTGCTGTGAGCTTTCCTTCCTTGGTTTCCTTCCTTTACCTTCTTTCATATTGATGACCGTGTTTCTTTGTTTCTGTGTGTAACACATTTTTAAGCATCTTTTGCAGGGCTGGACGAGTGGCAACAAATTCTTTCAATTTCTGTTTGTTATGAAAAGTCTTTATTTCACCTTCATTCACAAATGATAGCTTTGCAGGATATAATATTCTGGGCTGGCAGTTGTTCTCTCTTAGTACCTGGGCTATATCTCGCCATTCCCTCCTAGCTTGTAGAGTTTCTGATGAGAAGTCAGCTGTGAGTCTGATTGGAGATCCTCTGAGAGTAATCTGACCTTTCTCTCTTGCACATTTTAGGATCTTTTCTTTATGTTTCACTGTGGAGAGTTTAATTACAACGTGTCGTGGTGAGGATCTCTTTTGGTTGTGTTTATTAGGGGTTTTGTGAGCTTCCTGTACTAGTATTTCTCTGTCCTTCTCCAAACCTGGGAAATTTTCTGCTAATATCTCACTAAAAAGGCCTTCTAATCCTTTCTCCCTCTCCATGCCTTCAGGAACTCCTAGAACCCGAAAGTTGGGTTTTTTAATAGTATCCTGAAGATTCCCGACAATATGTTTTAGATTTCTAATTTCCTCTTCTTTTCTTTGGTTTGACTGTATCCTTTCCTGTTCTCTGTCTTCTAAGTCCGATATTCTCTCTTCTGCTTCACCCATTCTGTTTGTAAGGCTCTCTATTGTGTTTTTCATTTGATCTATTGAATTCTTCACTTCAGTCACTATCCCAGTTTCCTGTTGTACTAGTTGTTTCGTTTCATTTTGATTCCTCCTTAATATTTCATTTTCATGAGAGAGATTTTCTATCTTGTCCATTAAGGATTTCTGTAGTTCAAGAATTTGTTTTTGAGAACTTCTTAATGTTCTTATCAATTTTTTGAGATCTGCTTCTTGCATTTCTTCTATGTCATCATCCTCATAATCTTGAATTGGGGTGTCTTTTTCATTTGAGGGCTTCATGGTGACTTCCTTGTTTTTATTACCTTGGTTTTTGCGTTTGTTATTTGGCATATTGGAGATATTTGGTTTCTTCACTGTGGTGCTTTTTCTTGTTATACTATGACTCTAGATTAAGTGGACTATCTGTTTTTGATGGAGCCTTAGGGCTTGAGATGGGTGTGGCCTGAGAGCTCTGTTTGGTGTGCCAAAGGTGACACTCCCAGGTTAGGCGTGGTAAACCTCTCTCTCTCTCTCTCTTTTTTTTTGATTCAAAAGGGAAGTTATTCTGCACAGCTGAACGAAGTTGGAGGTAGTTAGCAGGCAAATGATATACCCGCAGGAGCCAGAGATCGGAAGCTCTTTCCCAAGGACCACACAGGGAATCTGTTCGGCCCTCAGAGTGGGCTCAAATTCTCCTTCAGTCTCCCACTGGGTTGCCAAAGTTACGGAATTGTAGCGTCTCTGGAGAGTGCTCACGTGAATTCCATGAGTTCTCTCCCCCACCGTCTCTTTTTTCACAGTCTCAGTTCAGTAGCACCACAAATTTACTAGGTCCTAATCTCCTGTTAATTCGCCTCGCCCAGAGTCAGGTTTTTCTGCTAGGCTCAGGGCCGGTGCAGACCTGAGGTCGCTCTGCTTATGACGTATGTCCATGATGGCGCCTGCTCTTTGTCTTGCTTGCCCTTGAGAGGTGAGCGGAGGGAGAGAAACCCGTGTCCGTACCAGTCACCTTTTTTTTTTCCTCTCTCTCTCTTCCAGTTAGCCTGGTGAAGTCCCCCCCCCCACCGGGGGTCGTTCCCTCTAGTCTCCTCTCTCCGCTTGCCTGCCGGTGTCTCGGGCTATTGAGGTTCAGCTCACCTCGCGTTCCAGCGCTGGTGTGTTGAGTCTGCCGCTGGTGTCCCGAACTGTGGGCTCCCACGCTCTCCACGCAGGTCCACTCCCCTTCCAGCGCCGCTGTGTGGACTCGGAGCCCTGGACGTCCCAAGTCTCCCCGCTGTTGTCTGTGTGGCACGCACTCCCCTTCGAACACTGGCACGCAGACCCTGCAGCTTGCGCAGCTTGGTCCCGCGGCTCAGCTTCTGCGCGGTGGGTGACCTTGTTCTCCCAGTAGGTCCTCCGATTCACGGCCACTGGATCCAGAAGAGTTTCCTCTGCAATATTTTCCTGGTTCTTTTTTCTGAGGCTACTGTAACTCCCCTTTTATTAAACTAAATTTTTCCGGACTATCAGTGCGCGCCCTCACTATTCCGCCATCTTGGCTCCGCCCCCTGGGTACAAAATATTTTGAAATCTGTGCGTGGTTTTTTACCGAAACACATTTGCAGGGCCGGAGCTGTGGCGTATTGGGTTAAGCTGCCGTCTGCTGCATGGCATTCCATAGGGGCACCGGTTTGAGCTTCAGCTGCTCTACTTCCCATCCAGCTCTCTGCTATGGCCTGGGAAAGCAGGAAAAGATGGCCCAAGTGCTTGGGCCCCTGCACCCATGTGGGAGACCCAGACGAAGCTCCTGGCTCCTGGCTTCGGATCAGTCCATCTCTAGCCGTTGCGGCCATTTGGGGTGTGAACCCATGGATGCAAGCTCACTCGCTCGCTCTCTCTCTATCTGTATCTCCCCCCCCCCCATAACTCTGCCTTTTTTTTTTTTTTTTTGACAGGCAGGAGTGGACAGTGAGAGAGACAGAGAGAGAAAGGTCTTCCTTTGCCGTTGGTTCACCCTCCAATGGCCGCCGCTGCAGCCGGCGCACCGCGCTGATCTGATGGCAGGAGCCAGTATCCAGGTGCTTTTCCTGGTCTCCCATGGGGTGCAGGGCCCAAGCACCTGGGCCATCCTCCACTGCACTCCCTGGCCATAGCAGAGAGCTGGCCTGGAAGAGGGGCAACCGAGACAGAATCTGGCGCCCCGACCGGGACTAGAACCCGGTGTGCCGGCGCCGCAAGGTGGAGGATTAGCCTATTGAGCCACGGCGCCGGCCCTCTGCCTTTCAAATAAATAAAAATAAATCTTCAGAAAAATGCATTTTCCATTAACTTTTTGAGGGTCAATTCTCCACATGTATTTCAATTTTTTTGCACCCAAATAAGCTGATCCGTTAATTCCATTTTCTCCCCAGCTTTTTGAAGTATTTCATGTTTTCAACACCACCTGTCACTGATGATGTTTACCTTGATGACTGGGCTGAACTAGTGCTTGCCAGATTTTTCCACCTTGCGTGGTCACAAGGTGCTGTGTACTGACATTTTATCTGTGGTAGGACTTGGGTGGTTCACTTTTTGTTTAGGATAATTATATCTATATTTATGCATCTAGGCCTGTCATTTTCTTTGCTTGTACTGTGCCCGTCACATTTTGCTCCATGATTGTGCTGGTCTTACAAAGTTGGAGTGGATGAGTCATACTTTAATTTCTGAAAAGGCTTGGCTACATTGGCGTGAGAGAATCTGCTAGAACTCAGCTACAAAAGCATATAATTTTTTTCCTTGTCAAAGAGTTTTGACTGTTGTTTAAGGCTGTTTAACAGTCTTAGAACTTTTTCTGAAATCTCGTTTTACCTAAGTTAGATTTATTACATTAAGTGTGGAAAGAGGTTTCCCATTTAACCTAATTTTTCAAATATGTTAGGCCAACATTCTTGATTTCATTCTTGTCTGTGGCTTGTCTGTGGATATACCAGTTTTCCTGTTCATAATATTATTTATTTCTGTCTATACTTGATAAGCTTTGCCATAATTTTCTGTTTTGATATAAGATGAATTAAATTATGTAAAATATGGCAATATTGTAAACTAATTTGGTACAGTACAGACTAAAAATAATTCATTTTAGAAACTATCCTAAACATATTTTTCCTAAAAATATGTGATTTTAATGTAAATTTAGAAGCAAAATACTTCTTTAATTTGTTTAAAGATTTTTAATTTATTTATTTGAGAGGTAGAGTTACAGACAGTGAGAGAGAGAGACAGAAAGAAAAGTCTTCTGCCTGTTGGTTCACTCCCCAATGGCTGCAACGGCTGGAGCTGGGCCAATCCGAAGCCAGGAGCCAGGAGCTTCTTCCTGGTCCCCCACGTGGGTGCAGGGACCCAAGGGCTTGGGCCATCTTCTCCTGCTTTCCCAGGCCACAGCAGAGCGACTGGAAGAGGAGCAACGAGAACTAGAACCGGTGCTCATATGGGATGCCAGCACAGCAGGCGGAGGATTGACCTACTGCGCTATGGTGCCGGCCCCGCAAAATGCTTCTTTTAAATAAACTTACCTGTTAAGTCTATTTTCTTTCTTTTTTTAAAGGTTTATTTATTTATTTGAAAGGCAGTTACAGAGAGGCAGAGAAAGAGAGAGAGAGAGAGAGAGAGAGAGAGAGAGAGGATCCTTCTATCCACTGGTTCAATCCCCAAATGGCTGCAACTGCAAGAGCTGGGCTGATCCAAAGCTGAGAGCCAGGAGCTTCTTCTGGGTCCCCCTCGCTGGTGCAGGGGCCCAAACACTTGGGCCATCTTCCGCTGCTTTCCCCAGGCACATTAGCAGGGAGCTGGATCAGAAGTGCAGCAGCTGGGACTTGAACCAACACCCATGGCAGGGCAGCTGCTTTAGCTCAGGGCCACAGCACCAGTCCCCAGGGTTGAACTTTTAAACTCAAGACCTGGTCATGTTTCTGTACTATCAGATGCTTCACTTTCAACAGAATAACTTGCAAAGATTAATTTGATCCCATGATGGGTGAAACGATCAAACCCATGCAGGGATTAAAGGCATGCTCTGTTGGAAGCATCCAGTCCATTGAGAGATACCTGGTATTGACAGCCTGTAAGGTGATCACCACACTTTCATAGATACCAAGAAAGCGTGAGAGTGGAAACAGTTCCTTCACAGCCTGCAACGGAAACACACCCCCTGAAGACGTGCTGGGTTTCCACCTCCACACACGACCTCACTATAATGGCCCGTAATCATTGATGGGGTCCTGTCCCCTGATTCCCAGAGTAACACTCTCAACTGCATGTGTTCATCATGGATCCCACGATGGATGGTCAATTCCAATAAATATTTTATACCAGGTAACTACTGATTATCGATTTTCTTGAGAAATACAGTTTCTGTATGTAGTTTTTAATTAACTATTAATGTCTTCATGTCTAGCTCTTTCGTGCACAATAATTGCAAAATGAAACACTTAATCGGAAAATGTAAAGTCTCCCACAAACACTGCAATAAATAGTCACAGGTTTAAAGTACATGTATGAGAACAGCATTGTATCAAGCTGTTCACATTATGTCTGCTCTGTGGAATGACGGGCCTACTTCCATTCCCCTCACGTGTTTCCCACATCGTTGAACTTTAATTTCCTGTGTTCACACACTGTCCTCATCAGAAGGCAGCCTGGTGGCCGAGCCACACAAATGTGTGGCATGAGCAGGATGGAGTCTCTGCATTGCGTGTGTGTGGGTGCACCTGGCTTAGCAGCCAACGCTGCCTGCCGGCCCGCCAAGCAGGAGCTAGTCATGTCCCATCTGGAAAAGCCTGTGAAAAAAAAGGTGAGCTCTCACTGGGCATTTTTGAGATTTAGCCGAGTGTTGAAATAAGAATTCTTTCTGTTCCATCACGTGCAGTGCCAAGTGAGACCATAGAAGAACCTGGAAATACGAGGAGGAGGTTTACCAAATCCATCCTCTGTCCGGGATGGAGAGAATTCAGCTGGTAATACTATCGCGCTCACAGTGACTGATCTGAGATAAGGCTCAGGGAAGCCCCCGCTATCCTGAGCAAGCCGGGAGAGAATTGCCCACATTTTGGACATCTTTTCAAAGAAGCAAGTGTTGGGTTTATTGGTTTTCTGTTATAGTATTTTTTAGTGTACCTTTTTTAAGGTGCTTTCTTTCTACTTTCTTGAGGTTTATTTTGTTTTCATTATTAACTACTTAATTCAAACATTTCACCCGTTGATTTTTAGCTTCACTATTTCCTTTTTTAAATGATTCATTTATTTGACAGAGGGAAAGAGAGAGAGAGAGAGAGAGAGAGAGAGAGAGAATCTTCCATCTGCTGGTTCACTCCCCAAATCGCTGCAACAGCCAGGGCTGGGCCAGGCCAAATCCAGGAGACAGGGATTCTGTCCAGGTGTCTTATGTAGGTGGCAGAGTCCCAAGTGCTTGGGCTGTTTTCCATTGCCTTCCCAGGCATGTTAGCAAAAAGCTAGAATGGGGAGTGGAATAGCCGGGACTCGAACCAGTGCTCTGATTTGGGATGTTGGCCTTCCAAGTGGCAGCATATCCTGCTGCAACACAATGCCAGCCCCTAACCAAACTACTTCCTGATATAAATCCTGAAGTCTGCAAATCTCACTGACATCCTCGCTTTTACTGCTTCCTGGAAGTTTTCGATAGTCTTGCTGGCTTTGGGCAAACCCAGTTTGGTGATTGTTTTGCCCATGCCTCTCTCTTACCACCTGTGTTCCTGGCCTGATAACACCGGGTATAAACAATCACAGCAGGGATGCATTCTCTTAGGAGGGAGAAACAAGGATGAGACAAGGGATGATTAACAAGAAATAGGACGGAAGGGTGGGAACATGTAATGCATACATGAAATATAAGGGTCTAGAGAAAAACTGCTTCAAATTGAAATACAAGGCATCAGTCCCAACCCTCACCCAGCGCCACACAGCACATACACAATCCAGATGGAGTTATGTTCCCAACGGCAGCTCAAGATTATCAAAGAAATACCAAAGTGCACATAATTCTGGAGAATACCAGAGGCTAGAACGCATTTATAAAGCTCTTAGTTGTCATAGTAACAGATAAACTCTGCCATCAGAAATTGGAGAAGTCCCACGGTGGGCATTTGTATGACATTATTTTTCTAGCTTTTCCAGGGGGTAAGAGGGACAAGTTTCTAATGAGGTTGTTTTCTCTGGGGCTCTGTTGAACGGAGCCGACGGCTGTGACGAAGGCAATGGAACAAGGTGGAAGTGTGGGCGAGCAGTCTGCACCCAGAGAGAGCCTGTGGCGACAAAGGCAGAGACAACTTCTGGTCAGGCAGCTGTGGGGCTTGTGCGGCTCCCCGTCCTCTGTCATGCCCCCACTAGAGCAAAGGAGACACCAGGCACTGGATGCAGGCTGTCCTGGGATTCCTGTTCCATCGCATTGCTCACCAGCCCACCACCTGCTGGCTCCACCAGCTTCTCCTCCTCCCATCTCCCCTGCTCTCTCCTAGTTGGTGGCTTTGCCCATCCACCTCCCAGGCAAGCTTCCTTCACCTCTAGGTCTTTGGTCCAGAAACTCCACTTGCTGGAGGCAGGAAGAAGGGAATGTGAGTTTCTAGCCTGGATGCCCACGTTTTCCCTCCATCACCGCAGATGTCTTCAAATCTCGGGCGTTAGGTCGGATCTTTTCTGGAGGTTCCTCAGCCCAGCAACCACGCTCTCCTCGGGCAAACCCCCACTCCTGTGTTGGGAGCTGGCTTCTCTTCTCCATCCCATCCGCCACTCCCACACTCCTTGTGCTGAGTACTGTCTGTCCCCAGCCGCTGACGAAGTCCCCAAGAGAAGACAGGGGGTAGCCTGTGTAAGATGGTGGAACTAAGTCTTCAATTTCCATAATGGATTCTTTTTTTTTTTTTTTGACAGGCAGAGTGGACAGTGAGACAGAGAGAGACAGAGAGAAAGGTCTTCCTTTTGCCGTTGGTTCACCCTCCAATGGCCGCTGTGGCCGGCGCATCGCGCTGATCCGAAGCCAGGAGCCAGGTGCTTCTCCTGGTCTCCCATGGGTGCAGGGCCCAAGCACTTGGGCCATCCTCCACTGCACTCCTGGGCCACAGCAGAGAGCTGGCCTGGAAGAGGGGCAACTGGGACAGAATCCGGTGCCCCGACCGGGACTAGAACCCGGTGTGCCGGCGCCGCAAGGCGGAGGATTAGCCTAGTGAGCCGCGGCACCGGCTCATAATGGATTCTTGAAGATGTGAAAGACAAATCAATCAACAAATAAATGTTGTTCACACTGGAAAGAGGCAAAGGCTGGTGATTTGATGTGTGCGTATCATGCTAGGGCATTTTTATTAGGCTGGTTTCCCACTCATTGGATGCCCCTAGAGAATGTCTTGTGTTGTCAGAGAACACAGGTACACGGAACAATTTACTTGACCTAGTATCTTCTCGCCAGGGAAAGTCCTACGGCTGAATTTTCACAGCATCTGGATGAGCACGGGGTTTGCTGTGATTATGTAAGCCCAGAGTGAGGCAGGGTTAGATCTTCTGTGATTCCTGGTCCCTGTGCAAACTGCCTCATTTGCATATTTTTACTGGAAATTTTTCTGGGCTCTAACATTATTTTTAAGTTCAGGCCGTGTGCAAAACAATCTTAAAATGCATGAAGAGCAAAAATTATTGAAGAAATCCTGCAGAATTTACCTTCCAAGAGCAAAATTTGCTGCACTTTTCCCCACCACCCCCTACCACTAACACGGGTCTTCCTGCTGATAGTATGACAAACACTCACTGCATTGGGACACTGAGCAGACTTCAAGCTGCTGTTTGCTACTTCAAGTCATGGCTTATTATGTCTGCAAATGTCTTTCCATCCTTCGATCAGCATGTTTTATATCTGCGAAAATAGGTTAGGGTGTCTTACAATTTTTCTGGTTAAAATGAGCAGAACTATTGTTTTCTAACTGAATGACTTTCCCCTTATTGGTAGGGTTTTCAGGAAGACATGACTGAACTGTCAATGCACTGGAGGAATAATTCACAGCAGGACAGCACGGGTGGTTGGTCATCCTATCAGAGGAGCACAGTGGACCCAGGTAAGGTGTTGCACTTTCACAGGCTGATGGAGAAGTGGTCCCTAAAGTTGCTAGATTGTTACTGCATTCCTGTGGACGCTGGCCAGTCCTACAGAGAACTTAGCCTTCTGTGGAGTTAGGGCTTCTGTAGCCCACCTGTGTGATCCTGCTCCCCAAATGTTCTTAGCACCAGCAACTTTTGGTCTCGTCTTCCCTGCTGCTTCACTCCCTGGTGAGCTCCTGGTGCGCCTTGTTCTAGGTGAATGTTGGTAACAGTCCCGATTCACGGGAGTGTGTGTGAAAGACAGAACCATGCTTTATCTTTCCTGTCTCTCCTGGCCTTGAGGATCTCTTTAGCTCTCCTTTCTGCCAGGGAGCAAGGAATCCCTGTAGCCCTGCCTGGGGCCTGGACCGCGCACATCACCTGTAATAGTTCGTTCTTTGCAGCCAGAGTCTCCGTTCGGACTCCATTGGCCTGTTTGGGTGTTCTGTGTCTCCTAATTGTAGGCAGGGGACAGGTGTGTCTGTTCTTCCCGCCATAAGTAGGGATGGCACTGTGGCTGTACATGGGCAGGAAATTGGCTTCTTTCTTTTCTTTTTTTAAATTTTTTAATTTTTATTATTATTTTTTTGACAGACAGAGTGGACAGTGAGAGAGCGAGACAGAGAGAAAGGTCTTCCTTTGCCGTTGGTTCACCCTCCAATGGCCGCCGTGGCTGGCGCGCTGCGGCCGGTGCACCGTGCTGATCCGAAGGCAGGAGCCAGGTACTTCTCCTGGTCTCCCATGGGGTGCAGGGCCCAAGGACTTGGGCCATCCTCCACTGCACTCCCTGGCCACAGCAGAGAGCTGGCCTGGAAGAGGGGCAACCGGGACAGAATCCGGCGCCCCGACCGGGACTAGAACCTGGTGTGCCGGCACCGCAAGGCGGAGGATTAGCCTTGTGAGCCGCGGCGCCGGCCTCTTTATTTTCTACAACCACTCTGCACCTCCTCTGCGTGATCAGTACAGTGGTCCCCGTCACCCACGCTTCGCTCTCTGCAGCTTCAGTTCCTCCCACACAAGCAAGGACTGCAAATATTAAAAAGCAGATCCCAGAATTACACAACTCATCAGATTGAAACTGCATGCTGTTCAGAGTAGCGTGCTGAACTGGGTTGTACCCAAGACAAAGAAATGCTTCTTTGTCCAGTGTGTTCACGCTACATCTGCTACCTCCTGTTAGTCACTTAGTAGCTCACTGGGTTGTCAGATGGACGTCAAGGCAGTGATGGGCTTTTGTTCAAGGATGGGCTTTTGTCCAAGCTATAAGAATAGTGATGCAAAGGAGGATAGGTAAACTATATGTAAGGAGATAGATAGATAGATAGATAGATAGATAGATAGATAGATAGAGATAGCTAGATAGATATAGCTAGATAGCTAGCTAGATAGATACACCTATATATAGGGATAGATATATCTGTATCTACAGCTCCTGGGATGGGCAGAAAGCAGTGGAGTGAAGAGGGGTTCTTCCCCAAGAAGCATCGAGTCTGCCCAGGCGGTGCCAGGTAAAGCAGGCTTTGGTCCTGTGCTCCTGACCCCTCCTGGTTCCCAGGCTCTGGCCCAGGGCGTGGTGTCCAGACAAGATGATCCCGCCGCTCCTGCTCTGTGGTCAAACATCTTCCAGATCATCCTCGTCCTGTCATGTAAACAAATCCAGTCCAGAAGTAAGAGCTTTGGTGTGGAATGCAGAGGTGGAGCTTGAAGATGCAGAACTCCTTCAAACCCCAAAGGCTCGCTGTTCCACTGGAGACACAGTGTGTTCCACCTGTGAAGACTGAGAAATGGAGTGACACTCTTGTTAGTTTCCAACTTTTCCCCAAAACAGTGGTGCCTATGGTTTAAAGGCAAGGGACACTCCGGGGAAGCAGTATGCACAGGATGTGAAAGCACACTAGAACATTCCAGAAAGCTTGTTTCCGATAACATCAATGCATACACAGATGGCTCCCAACTTACAGTGGTTTGACTCCCAAATTTTCCACTTTACCACAGTGTAAAACAATATGTATTCAATAAAGATTGGGCTTTAAAGTTTGAATTTTGGTCTATTTTCAGACTAGCCAGATGCCCTAGGATGTTCTTTGAGTCACAGCTGTCAGTCAGCCCCACATTCATAAAAAGAACCAATCAGTGCTCTACAGTGTGCTGTGTTGCTTTGCTGTGTGCTGTGGGGGTAGTCAATGCATGCTTTTGGAAAAGTTGCAGGCTGATATTTATTTATTTGAGAGACAGAGAGAGATCTATTTGCCATTTCACTCCTCAAGTGACTGCAATGGATTGGGGTGAGCGGACCTGAAACCAGGAGCCAAGAATTCAATCCAGGTCTCCCATGCAGGTCACAAGAACCCAGTGACTTGAGCCACCACTGCTGCCTCCCAGGGTCTGCACCAGCAGGCAGCTTGATCAGGTGTCAGACCCAGATGCTCTGGGATCCTAACCACAGGCCAAACCCCTGTCCCCGATTTCCCTTGTTTAACTTATCAAAGAGCATTATCTGCAATGCCCATCAAACCGAGAATGTCATTTCACACAACTTCCTTAAGTAGCAGAGACTGGAGTCCTCCGCTCAGGCTGTAACGGAAGTCCTGAGGTCTCCCAGGGCTCTGCGGAGGAAGCACCACAACCACCTCTGGCTTAGCTGTCTGACGCGGTGACTCACGGGCACTCGGAACTGTGGGGTGGAAGGCGCCTGTTGACACAGTTCTCCTTGTGGTGAACACACCATTCTTTTTTTTTTTTTAATATGTATTTATTTATTTGAAAGGCAGAGTTACAGAGAGGCAGAGGCAGAGAGACAGAGGGAGAGGTCTTCCATCCTCTGGTTCACTCCCCAGATGGCCACAATGGCCAGAGCTGTGCCGACCCAAAACCAGGAGCCAGGAGCTTCTTCCAGGTCTCCCACAAGTCCTTGGGCCATCTTATTCTGCTTTCCCAGGCCATAGCAGAGAGCTGGATCAGAAGTGGAGCATCCAGGACTCGAACCGGTGTCCATATGAGATGTCGGCACTGCAGGTGGCGGCTTTATCCGCTACGCCACAGCGCCAACCCCCACCCCCATCTTCTTTTTCGCTGCTGTCAAATTGATTAATGCAAATCATTTCCTACAAAGTCCTTTCATGGTATTTTTTTCTACTCTCTGTCGATCTTTCAATTTATTGCTGCCACAAAGATTTCTGCAAATCATCTTGTATTCGTTTTGTTTTTCGCTGCAATAACAGAATTCTTGAATTGGGGTAATTGACGACAAAAACAGGTTTATTTAGCTGATAGCTTTGGAGGCTGAAAGTCTTCCAGAGAGCAGGTGGCCTCATGGGCTCTGCCTCTGTTGAGGGCCCGTAGGCAGAGGGCAACTGCTCTGGTGTGTGTACTGGTACGATGCCCATCACAGCTCCATGATCAAATTCTTCGTCTCCAGCGTGGCCCTAATGGGAGATAATGGAACCTTTGGGAGGTGGGGCCTAGAACAAGGTCCTTAGGGCACTGGGTCTGGAAGATGTTTTCTGTCCAATCTCTTGGTATTTGCGTGTGGTCCCTTGAGTTCTTTCAGAGGGTTGGAGCAAGACTGGGTGTCTCATCCTGTTTCTTCTGTTCCTGGGTCAAGATGTAATCACTTGCTTGCCCGCCCCCCCCCACATTCTCCCACCACAGCCATCAACCATTTGCCTTGACACGATGCAGTCAAATGCAAGCCACAAGACCCACGTTGCGCCATAGTTTTAACCTGCAAAACTGTGAGCTAGCTAAAACGTCCCTCTTTATGACATGCCACGTGCACGTTGCGTGGCAATGCAAAGCTGACTAAGGCAGCATCAAGGAGGGAGTGTGTGCTGTGTCACAGCAAGACGAGGAAGCACAGAGAGAGACAGTGCTCTGGACTGCTCTTCAGAATGCTGTCGTGAGAACTACCTTACTCCCTTCCAAGGGCAGAGCCACCAGGGGCCTGCCCATCTTCCACTGGCCCCGCCCCCTTGAAGCCGCCACTGTCTCAACACTGCTACGAGGAGAAATACACTTCCCGTGAGGTAAAACCATATGGAAACCATAACACTTGTCTATCAAAACGAAGGCCTTGTCTAAATAAGGTCAGAGTTTGTGAACTCAAGAGGCTTCCATAGCCTTGGCAGCTCATGACAAGAGCCTCGGGTGATTACTGACGTCATAAATAAGAGTGTCAACTGTTAAATCAACAACGGGCATCACTGTGCACTTACTCCCCATGTAGGATTTCTCTCCTTAATGTGTTGTACTATGTGAGTTAATGGTATAACTACTACTCAAACAGTGCTTTATACTTTGTGCGTCTGTGTGGGTGCAAACTGTTGAAATCTTTACTTAGTATATACTAAATTGATCTTCTGTCTATAAAGATAATTAAAAATGAATGTTAATGAAGAATGGGATGAGAGAGGGAGTAGGAGATGGGATGGTAGGAGATGGGATGGTTTGCGGGTGGGAGGGAGGTTATGGGGAGAAAAGCTGCTATAATCCCAAAGTTGTACTTTCGAAATTTATATTTATTAAATAAAAGTTTTCTAAAACAATGAAGGCCATGACTGTGACTCTTCAATAACCTTCCACTGGACTTAGGATGAGATCTCGTCTCTTCTGTGTGGCCTGAAGCTCCCCCACGTACCTGCTTTTTGCCCACTGTTAACCGTATGTTTTTCCGCTTCCACAATTCACGCAGCCACTCCGTTGTGCCAGTTCTGAAAGCAAGATGAGTTCTGGAAATCGGCTTTTGTGGTCCATGGGGATTCGCATTGGTCGTTCCCTCTTCAAGGATGCCATTTCCCATGGCTCCTGGCAAGCCAGCAAGTGTGCAGTTCTGTGGCCATCTCCCGTCCTCTGAGAGCCCCTCCCTGCCTCACCTATCAAACATTGTGACCTCATCAACACTGTTGTTTTGCACTCCACAGTTCCTTTCACAACTGGTACTTGTTTCTTTTGACTTAACAATCTGTGGGGCAGGCGCTGTGGTGCAGTGGGTTAAAGCCCTGGCCTGAAGCGCCGGTATCCCATATGGACGCTGGTTCTAGTCCCAGCTGCCCCACTGCTGATCCAGCTCTCTGCTGTGGCCTGGGAAAGCAGTAGAAGATGGCCCAAGTGCTTGGGCCCCTGCACCCATGTAGGAGACCCAGAATAAGCTCCTGGTTCCTGCCTTCAGATCGGCACAGCTCTGGCTATTGCGGCCACTGGGGAGTGAACCAGATGGAAGACATCTCTCTCTCTCTCTCTCTCTCTCTCTGTAACTATTTCAAATAAATAAAATAAATCTTTAAAAAAAAGCAGCAATCCGCTTCCTACACCCAATGTCATGGAAACATACATGCCCCTTATTGATGAACCCTTCTGTAATTCTGAGCCACGTCCGACTGTTACTAGGCCCTCACTACTCTTCAAAACAAATGAATAAGTGAAGAATAGTTGGAAATTAATTCACGTTTCTGATGTTCTATTCTTTGTCTCCACATGCAACTCTGCCTGGGAATCCCAGTGCCAAAGGTGACACTTAGGGAGCATCAGGACTTCTCTGAACCAAGGTGGGAGGGAGAACTCCCAGGAGTCAACACTCCTAGGGTAGGACCTATTCGTCCGGTGTTTGGCTGCCTCTCACGTTCCCTCTCTCTGGTGGTCTCCTTATTCCCCACAACCAGCTGCTGGCAATGTGGCTGCCCTGGCACGGCTCCAAGTGCAGGCTTGCACTTCTGAATCACACACAGCTGGGGCAGTGCAACCACCAGGAGGCGGAGTCCCCCGCAACCCAGGAGGCTCCATAGAGAGATCTCCACTTACCAGAGCTCACGCTTTGTCAACACCTGACGTCAACAGCACCCTCCTGAGGTTGCCCATCACCAGGCCAGATAGCTGGGAGGAGCTGACAAGGTCACGGGCATTGCTCTCCCTGGGTCATTTGTTCAACCAGGCTCTGGCAGCAGCTGGAGAGATGATCAGGGGAAACCTCCATGGTAGACAATTTCCCCGCCCCGTGACAGCCTCTGGGCAGGATAGTGCACCCAGAACTCATTATGGAGATAAAATCCCTGCGTCTGTGCTGTGCCGTGGCTGCTGCAGGCTTTGACCAGCTACTGAATTTTGAAAACTGTTCATCCGGCATTTTAAAATTCCACTTGGTGATTAATAAATCAGTGAAGACACGGTGGCGTCCTGACAGGTGGCTGCCAGTGCGTCTTAGGAGTGGGCTGCGTGACTCATCACGCAGGGCACAGCTAGTGCTACAGGTGGAAAGCTGTGAAATGAAGTGCGGGCAGGGAATGAGCCTTGGAATTGCATCTGTAAAACACGTCTTTCTCTGCAAAGCCCTGACTCCTACACACAGTGTTTGCTGGAAACAGAAGTGTGTTCAGAGAGAAGAAATGGTACTTTTTAAACAAACAAAAAAATGGCTAGCAACGGATGGAAATGGGTGTACAATGTTTTTTCTTTGATCCTGCTCCCTTCAAAAGTTAGATGAAAGCAATTTACTTTTGCAATGTATTTATTTACAGAGAGAGAGATGAGGTCGGTGTCGTGGTGCAGCAGATAAAGTTACTGCTTAGGATGCTGGTTCAAGGCCTGGCTGCTCTACTTCTGATCCAGCTCCCTGCTAATGGCCTGAGAAAGTAGCAGAAGATAACCCAAGTGCATGGGTCCCTGCACTCATGAGGGAAACCTGAAAGAAGCTCCTGGCTCCTGTATTTGGCCTGGCCTAGTCCTAGCCATTGTGGCCATTTGGAGAGATGGAAGACCTCTTTCTCTCTCTCTCTCTGTAAATTTGCCTTTCAAATAAATAAAACATATCTAAAAAAGGGTTGAGAGAGGGAGAGAGAGAGATGTCCCACCTGTTGGTTCCCTCTCCAAATGTCTGCAACACCTGAGGCCAGAGACAGGAACTGGGCACTGAACCCAGATCTCCCACGTCGGTGACAGGGACTTGAGTCTTTGCAGCTGCCTCCCAGGGTCTACATTAGATGAAAGTTGAGTCAAGAGCAGAGCTGGATGTTGAGCCTAGGTTCTCTGATATGAGATGCAAATACCTTAATTGGAGTCTTAACCACTAGACTAACCCCCAGATTAAAGTGAATGAAATTCCCAAATGGGCAAATCCTAGAAAGTGTTTTGTCTGTGAATCTTCTTCCATAAGTACTGAACCAAATATATGGAGCTGGGTCTGTTATTGGGTCTATCCTTGAAAAGAACCTGATAACAAAGAGAGTAGAGATCAAGGGCCAATCCCACTTGGGTATGGTGAAGCAAATTCCCATCTAGCGGAGAGACTTCCGGGCTCTCTCCTGTGCTGGCTTGAGAGTCCTCACTGGTGGACACTTGGACAAGTCGTGTAATCAGTGCAGGCCTCATTTTCCTCTTATGTGAAGTGGATGAGCACACAGTTCCTACTTTCTGGGGTGGCGGGAGGATTAGGTCAGATATGAGCTGTGCCAAGCCTCGTTCCAAGCACGCGTGGGCTGGTTTTTGACGAGTCTCCTTGGCTTGGCTGGCGTACAGTCCCAGAACTCCCATTCTGCTGTGTTTCTGTGCAGGATGAGCTACAAGCAATGCAGTGCAGGGAGAGGATGGAGAGGAGCCGTGCCCTGTGCACCTGCACACATCTTCCCCCAGTCCTTCAATCAAACAAGGATCCAGGTGCTGCTTGAAGGGACTTTGCCAATGTGATTAGCATCCCCAGTCTGTAGGCTAAGATTGATCCTAAGCCAGGCTGTTCTGGGTCTGAATCCCTCCATTGCAAGGTTTTGGAAGGACAGCATAGGCCCCCCTGGTCTAGAAGGTCCCAGCAGTTGAGCCTGAAGCTGCTCTTTCCTTCTCCCAGATTGTCTTTGCTGACCGCCGCCTGGGCACAGCACGGTCAGCACACTCCTGGGGGGACCAGACGGCCGATGACCCTCTTCCTGCTGCCTACCCTGAGACTCCACACCTGCTTAGCCCAACCTCATGACTGCAAAGGCCAATTCCCTACAAGTTCTTTTATTGTTAACCTTACGTACATCCACAAATACAGAACCCACTGACTTCGCTCCTCTGACTCAATCAGTGGACCCTGCACAGGCATGAAGTGCCTGTTTTCTGTTTGCCTTTTACTCCTCTACTTCTTACCATGTAGCCAGACCTCCATGGGAACGGAGGTCTGCTCTTCATTAGTGGCGTGGCTTTAGCACTCCTTAATTTCTGTTTGATGGACATGATGAGGCTGCCATGACTGTGCAGTTTTGAGCACGGAATGAAATGATGGCGGCTGGCCGGCGCCATGGCTCAATAGGCTAATCCTCCACCTAGCAGTGGTTCTAGCCCCGGTCGGGGCGCCTGATTCTGTCCTGGTTGCCCCTCTTCCAGGCCAGCTCTCTGCTGTGGCCCGCGAGTGCAGTGGAGGATGGCCTAGCTCCTTGGGCCCTGCACCCCATGGGAGACCAGGAGAAGCACCTGGCTCCTGCCATCAGATCAGCGCAGTGCACCGGCCGCAGCAGCCATTGTGGGGTGAACCAACGGCAAAAGGAAGACCTTTCTCGCAGTCTCTCTCTCTCACTGTCCACTCTGCCTGTCCAAAAAAAAAAAAAAAAAAAATGATCGCGGCCAACATCAACAGAACATGGAGCACAGAGGAAGCTCTTGGCACAATCGTAAGGATTGTTGGTGTCGCTGCAGATATCAAGTCTGTCTGTCCCCTGGGGGTAGTAGAAGCCACTCTTTACCTACGATGTGTTTAAAGCTTTATTTTGATTTGCATGGATTACACAAAGAGATGAAAAAACCATCTTCAGAATCTTTGCAGCCACATTATGTGTCCCCAAAGTGCTGGGGGTCAAATTTACTGGTGCTAAAGGAACGGAAGCGCAGTCATGACTACTGTCTCAAAACTAAAGCACCACAGAATTAGAGCATACGCGGAGCATCATGGGGATTTCACAACCGCTCACGGCAGCACAACGGTCCATGCAAACCCCTTGTATTCACTGCAGTGGACTGAGCTGTTGATCTGGTCCACTTTGGTGAAGTTGTCAGCTGGTGATGGTGGATTGACCACGGATGGAAGTCAGATTCTGTCTTAACCTCATCTGCAAGGGCCTAAACTGTGCTTGTCAAGAAGAGAGAGAGAGTAAGGACTTGGGACACAAATTCTACCAGGACAGAACAATAGAGGCAGCATGCAAATTGCTGCCTATAAAATAGCTATTTTCCACTCTCTCCAAAGTGTAGAACACGGCCCCATTTGGGGCAGAATTGTATCATTCTCTTTGTTAATATTTATTTACTTATTTTTCATTTATTTATTTTAAAAGCAGAGTTTGAGAGAGAGAGAGAGAGAGAGAGAGAGAAAGAGTGGGTGTTATCTTCAAAACATCTGGTGGGGGCTGGTGCTGTAGCGCAGTAGGTTAACGCCTTGGCCTGAGGCGCCGGCATCCCATATGGGTGCTGGTTTTAGTCCCGGCTGCTGCTTCCGATCCAGCTCTCTGCTGTGGCCTGGGAAAGCAGTAGAAGATGGCCCAAGTCCTTGGGCCCCTGCACCCACGTGGGAGACCCAGAAGAAGCTCCTGGCTCCTGGTTTCGGATCGGCACAGCTCCGGCCATTGTGGCCATCTGGGGAGTGAACCAGCGGATGGAAGACCTCTCTCTCTCTCTCTCTCTCTCTCTCTCTCCCCCCCTGCCTCTGCCTCTCTGTAATTCTGCCTTCAAATAAATCAATCAATCTTGAAAAAAAAGAGAGTTGTACTGTTTTTTGCTTCCTAGCTCTGGATCTCACTGATACAATTCGCGACACCCTCCTTGTTTCCTGTTAAATTTTCTCCAGGACTGCAGAAAGAGAAAGTGGGGTGATTGATTTCTGAATTATTAGCACTTCCACACCATCTGTGCACTTTTGAACAAATCCTTCCATCTTCTTCTAAGAGTGCGGAGAGGGAGGAAGAAGAACTTCAAAAATAAAAATACTCCTTCCTGGGGGTATTCGAATTATGCACAATGACGGGTTGCTATGGTCACGCCGAATCATCTGGGACGCAACAGGAAGGTCATGAATGAAGATGTTTCATGAACTTTGATTTAACCTAGAAAAGTCAAAGCAATAAATCGAATGGTGAGTAACTGAGTTAATGTTGATCATCTCTTGGTAATCAGTTGAAAGTGTTTTTCTAATGTCACATTACATTAGTACATTTTTGTCGACATCTTATCAATTTTGTTCACAAATTATAAAGCCAAATCTTCTAATATATTCCAAGAGCCTGAACCTTTCATACTATGATACTTTTTAGTTTCCTTCTTACTCAAAATTCTGGAATTCGGAGGGTGGAGTTGGCCAGTGAGTTGACATTAGTCAACAACTTCAGACTTGCCAGTAGAAGCATATCTCTTCCATTGGAAGTGATCTCTCCATCCCAGCAAGTTTTTACTTACATATGTGACGTCCTTCCGTTGAAATGTAGAGTACTTCGAAAAGATCATGGAGAACTGAAATTAAGAGTTGGATCCATAAAACATATTTTCTATGAATGTCTTGAAGACACCTTGTATGCCATTTTTGCATCAACATAGACATATCTTTTTTTTTTTTTTTTTTGACAGGCAGAGTGGACAGTGAGAGAGAGACAGAGAGAAAGGTCTTCCTTTGCCATTGGTTCACCCTCCAATGGCGGCCACAGCTAGCGCACTGTGGCCGGCGCACCGCGCTGATCCGAAGCCAGGAGCCAGGTGCTTCTCAAGGTCTCCCATGGGGTGCAGGGCCCAAGCACCTGGGCCATCCTCCATTGCACTCCCTGGGCCACAGCAGAGAACTGGCCTTAAAGAGGGGCAACCGGGACAGAATCCGGCGCCCAGACCGGGACTAGAACCCCGTGTGCCGGCGCCACTAGGTGGAGGATTATCCTATTGAGCCGCGTTGTCGGCCGACATATCTTTTAATGTTATTTTCCATGAACTTTTTGAAGTCCCCCTCATGTATGCAATGAAATATAATTTGTTTGAATGACTCAAATGAGTGCACAAGGAGAAAGAAGTTCCTTTGAGCCTGTTCTCACTCTGGTTTTCCAGGAACAAACCTGAGATGTTTGTCTGGTACCTGACTCTCTTATGTGACCATTTCTTCCTGCTGGGATAGCAAAGGTGAAGCTCTTGTTCTCTTCATAGCTTACTGTCTGCTCCCCTAATCCCGCAACTCTTCCTTTGCGCCCTATAACCAATGACCTGTATCCAATTATGCACACTTCTTTTTTTAAAAAAAGATTTATTTATTTATTTGAAAGTCAGAGTTACAGAGAGAGGAGAGGCAGAGAGAGAGAGAGAGAGAGAGAGAGAGAGAGAGAGAGATCTTCCATCTGATGGTTCACTCCCCAGTTGGCCACAACTGCTGGAGCTGGGCCGATCCGAAGCCAGGAGCCAGGAGCTTCTTCTGGGTCTCACACACGGGTGCAGGGGCCCAAGGACTTGGGCCATCTTCTACTGCTTTCCCAGGCCATAGCAGAGAGCTGGATCATAAGAGGAGCAGCTGGGACTAGAACCAGTGCCCATATGGGATGCTGGTGCTTCAGGCCAGGGCATTAACCTGCTACGCCACAGCGCCAGCATCGATACACATTTCTTTCTCTGCTTAGAACCAGAGCATGTCCATAGCTTCTCACTTTGACCCAGACAGCTCTCCCCAGCCAGAGGCAGGGTGGTCACTCAGCGCTCTCTGGCCAGCCTGAGCCAAAGGCTCATCCTCCTTCCTCCTATGAGAAAGGAGAGTGCTCCCATTCTCCCAAACACACTCCCAAAGGCGCGTTTCTCCTGGGGTCTACTTTGCCTTTATTAGGATTCTAAATCAGTATCACACTAAACATACTTTTTGTTGTTCTTAGGTGAATACTCAGGGTTTAAAGCACAAAGACTTTGTAAATGTCCTTCACAGGGTAATTAAGAATCTAGTGATTGATATTTTGGGACCATTGTCTCTGTGTTGTTGTTGTCTCTGTGTTGTTTGAGAACCATTCAGGTTCTCAAAATATTATCTCTGTGACCCATTTATTGATGGTTTTCTCTGAAAGGTTATATGATCTGATAGCTACCACTGACATTCTGAAACTTTACACTAGGTGCTTTGTATGAATTGTATTCTAACTCTTTGTTCTGCATCTTCCAATGGTACTTTTAAATGTTTCTTTTTTTGTTTTGAACAGCAGAGAGAGAGAGAGAGAGAGCACACGCACACTTGTATCCACTGATCTACTTCTCAAATGCTCAAGATGCTTGAGACTGGGCCAAGGTCAAAGCCAGGAGACAGAACTCAGAGCACATCTCTCATGCGAGCGGCAGGGACCAAATTACTCGAGCTCTCACTGCTGCCTTCCAGGGTGTGCATCAGCAGGCGCTGGAATCAGGAATTGGAGCTGGAGCTCAAACCCAGACACTTGGAAATGAAATGTGGGCGTTTTCATCAGTGTCTGAAACACTAGGCTAGATGCCTCCGTGGTACTTCCATCTCTGCAAACTGCGGCAGGTGTTTGGTGCAGAAGTTCAGCCTTCTTCAAGACACTAGCATCCTGTATCTGAGTACCTGGATTTGAGTTCTGGCTCCATTCTCCATTCCAGCTTTCTGTTAATGTGTAGTGTGGGAGGCAGCAAGTGACAGCTAAAGTACTTAGGTCCCTGCTACCCACGTGGGACACCTGTATTGAGTCCCTAGATCTGCTTTGACCTGGTCCTAGTTCTGGCTGCTGTGGGCATTTGGGAAGTAAACCAGTGGATGAGAAATTCTTCCCTCTGACCCCAATCTGCCTTTCAAATAAATAAAATTAATTAATTAATTTTAAAAATATTATGGAAACTGGAATTAAAAGATTTTTTTAAAAAAGACCTTAAAAATAAAATCTGGAAACCCATCATCTTCTATTGTGCAAAATTTCTTTAATTTTTGCCTTTTCATTTTTGTTACTTTTATGTTATAAAACATTGATTATTTAGGTGGAATCTTTAGAGAATACTTAAGCAATACCACCTTCCTCACTTCTTCCCTGCTCATTTCTATTAGCCCTAATGGTAGATTTCCTTCATGTTAGGTTTCAATTCCTCAATATTTTTAAAATAAAATGTCTGAACTTGCAACAATTAATTTTTACTCCTTGAAGATTTCTCTTTATAACCCCCCATTCTGGCTCCGTGAATTCAGTCTGTTTTTATTTCTTTGAAGATATTCATCATAGTCTTAGCAAATCATTCTGTTCTGATTGGCGTGCAGCTGAGTTCTTCCAAGTTCCTCCTCTGCACTTGATCCTGATCAGTCTTCCCCAAGTGTCTGCCGATCCCTGGCTATCTCCCTGCCTGTTTAAGTGTAAGGTATGGAAGGTGTCTCCTGCACAGCGTGGCTGTCGTCAGTCCCATAGCCTCACTCAGCATTCTTCCAGGCTCCCCTCTGCATTTCGCCATCACCAGCATGTCCAGGGTGTAGCCACTGTTCCCGTTTAGACTTTTGGTCTTTGCTGTATTATGCAACTGCCCTCTTCCACTGACTTTATCTAAGCAGATTTAGAAAATAAGAAATTAGTGGCAGTCACTATGGCTTGAATATGATTTGACTCAGAATTCATGCAGAGATTTCTAAAGTCAGAAGTTAGTGATGCCAAGAGGATGGAAGCATAAAACCCAAGCATGTGGAAAGAACGGGTCATCAAAGAAGGAGGTACCTTTCTCTGAAGGGAGGAGAGAACTTCCACTTTGACTATGGCCTTGTCTAAATAAGGTCGGAGTTTGTGAACTCAACAGGCTTCCATAGCCTTGGCAGCTCATGACAAGACCCTCAGGTGATTACTGACATCATAAATAAGAGTGTCAATTATTAAATCAACAACTAGAGTCACTGTGCACTTACTCCCCATGTAGGACCTCTGTCCTTAATGAGTTCTACTATGAGAATTAACATAAAACTAGTCATCAAACAGTACTTTATACCTTGTGTGTCTGTGTGGGTGCAAACTGTTGGTATCTTTACTTCGTATAGAGTTGATCTTCTGTATATAAAGATAATTAAAAATGAATCTGAATGAAGAATGGGATGGGAGAGGGAGTAGGAAATGGGATGGGGGAAGAGCCGCTATAATCCAAAAGCTGTACCTATCAAGTTTATATGTATTAAGTAAAAGATTTCTATAAAAAAGTATTTATAAAATGCACGCAAATAAAAGGAACAAAAATTAAAAAAAATCCAACCGTGGTGTTTGGGAGCAGGGCTTTCGAGCAAGGATTGGATTGGGTCAACAGGACAGCGCTGAATCCTGGTGGCTTCAGATCACACAGACACGGACGGACACCCATCCCTCACTCCTCTCTCCCTGTGATCCCCGTGCTGGCTCAGGGCTGCCAGCAAGAACTCCACCAGAGACCTGACCGCCGAGGCTGCTGGATCTTGGACTGTGAACCATAAGCCAGCCTAGACCTCTGTCCTTTGTAAACTTGACTTCTCTCAGGTAGTTTGTAATAGCAATGAAAAACGAATGCAGAAGTCCACTCCGCCGTGTTTAACCAGAGACCTTGTTAATCGCTTCTTCCATTTCCTAAGCGACCACCTTGTTTCTGCTATGAAATCCAGATTCTTTGTATTTTAGTCCAAAGCAACACATCCAAAACAGAGCCTTGTCGCAGTTACAATGGTGACTTTAAAAAATGCCCTAAGCAACAAAGACGCATGAGTCTTCTCTTACTGCTTCTGTTTTTTTTTTTTTTTTTTTTTTTTTTTTGACAGGCAGAGTGGACAGTGAGAGAGAGAGACAGAGAGAAAGGTCTTCCTTTGCCGTTGGTTCACCCTCCAATGGCCGCCGCGGCCGGCGCGCTGCGGCCGGCGCACCGCGCTGATCCGATGGCAGGAGCCAGGAGCCAGGTGCTTTTCCTGGTCTCCCATGGGGTGCAGGGCCCAAGCACCTGGGCCATCCTCCACTGCACTCCCTGGCCACAGCAGAGGGCTGGCCTGGAAGAGGGGCAACCGGGACAGAATCCGGCGCCCCGACCGGGACTAGAACCCAGTGTGCCGGCGCCGCTAGGCGGAGGATTAGCCTAGTGAGCCGCGGCGCCGGCCTCTTACTGCTTCTGTTTTATGTTATATTTACGTGGGTGGAAACAGATTTTAATCCTGAGTCCCTAGCATTGTTTTCACAGCCAACCTATCATCCAATCACAACTCCTGTCTCAGAACCGGCAGTAACGCCCTTTAGAATGGAGTCGCTCTTTCCACTGCTTCGAAGACAGGCAGTGTCTCTCTCTGAAATGTCCGCTGCCCCAGATCCCTACACAGCCTGGTGTCCATGCTGAACTGTGCAGCCTTGAACCTCCCGTTTCTATATCTTCTTTTTATGCCTAATTCATCAAGGGCCCAACTCATTGGGTTCCTTCCTGTACTCAACACCCTTCGTAAGTTCCCATCTGCCCATCAGCTGGGTTTCCTTCCTTCGTCATGGGATGTTCTCCTACCTCCTCCTCCTCAAAAGCTGTTCCTTATTCCCAGACCAAAAAAAAAAAAAAATCTGCTGCATCTTCACATCCTCTCCACACCAGAATTAAGCGGCAGGCAGGGACAGCAGGCATCCCTGGGGGCCCAGCCTCTGTGGGCGCTCATGTGTGCGAGGAGGCACGGTGCCTCACGCAAGGCCTCTGGCTGTTTCCGACAAGCTGACCCAGTGACGTCAGACGCCAATTCCTGCAGGTAATGGCTAGGACGAGACTCCCAGCATGCTATCTGCTGACCGTTTATCTGCTCGGGATCAAAATCTCTGTGGGAAGTGCAGGAGGTATTGCATGGACGTCCACCGTGCAGAACTGGGGGTTGCTTGGGAGGAATCAATAGCCACTATGTTCATTCTCTTAGACAAGGTACCCCACCCATGTGTTTCACCAGCTGAGATAAGGCAGCGGTATCCCATTCAAAGAAAAAATAAGTCTCGTAGCATGAATACAAGGCAACAGGAGAGAACAGAGAAATAATCACTGAAAATATAGCAAGGTTTTATCCAGGAATCATATGCATTTGACCATCAGAATAGGAAAAGCATGTGGAAAATTTAACATTTTGCTGCTGGCCAGAATTTGGTTCTGCCACATTCATAGGGGCCACCTACCGTGTTCTACTGAGGACCACACAGACAGCATGCACAGCTTGATGGTATGCACCTTTACAATGTTAAGGGGTTCTTTTCTTAAATTTATTTATTTGAGAGGTAGAGCTACAGACAGTGAGAAGGAGAGACAGAGAGAGAGGTCTTCCATCCATTGGTTCACGCCCCAAATGGTCACAATGACCGGAGCTGCGCCGATCCGAAGCCAGGAGCCAGGAGCTTCTTCCAGGTCTCCCACGTGGGTGCAGGGGCCCAACACTTGGACCATCTTCCACTGCCCTCTCAGGCCACAGCAGAGAGCTGGATTCGAAGAGGAGCAGCCGGGACTTGAACCAGTGCCCATGTGGGATGCCGGCGCCACAGGCGGAGGATTAACCTACTGCACCCCAGCACCAGCCCCAGGGATTCTAAGGTAAGGAAAGACCTTGATCCTTCCAATATATAAGCTCACTCAGTTCTTAATGTAATTGTCTATCATAGCTGAATATTATAATTAAAAGTGAGTCCAAAAATGTAAGGAAACACCAGCAGCTTTGTTGGTTGTGATTGTAATGAACATTTAAGGAAATGATAACTGATGTCAGGGTTCACTATTCGAGTAATGAATCAAAATGTAGATGCCTGTGTCTTTTGGGTAAGGACACTGCGTCTACAGCCGGAGCAGAGAACTGGGATCAGCACGCCGTGTGGGCTTCCACGTTCCTGCTGGGCTCCCACCACCAAGGTCCTCAGCAGGTGCAGCGGGATGTGAGCTGGACCTCAGCTGCTGGAGCATGAGGCAAACCTGACACCTCTGGCAAAGGAGGCCCCGGTGATGAGAAGCTCGGGGCGCCACTGCAGCGGAGAGAGTGGACGGCACGACATGGAGCAGAGCGGGCGGAGAGTCGGCTCTGAATTAAAGCCAGAGATGCCGCCGACGTTCGGCGTTCACCTGCCTGCAAACAGTGGCCTCACAGAGCTTGGCCAGGCCTCTCCGGGCCTCTGCTGAAGTCTTGTTCCTGGCCTCCGCTGCCGCTACGCTGCCTGAGTTTCTGCTCCTTTTCCATTAGCCTCTGGCTCCCAAGGACTTGGTGCGCCCACTGTGATTTGAGCCCATGAATTCCCTGCACATTCTGTTGCAAGCTGAAGGGCTGCCCTATTTGGCTGTCACATGGAGCTCAGCCTGCCCAGGGAGCCCCATGAGTTTCTGATACATTTGCAGCAACATTGGAATAAACTGAAGAACAGCGAGTTAGGTGGAGCATGTCAGGCACAGAGACACAGTTACTGCGTGATGTCATGGAAACTGACAGTGGCCCATAGGCTGGGAGGCAGGAGGCAAGGGGACAGGCTGATTGATGGGTGTCAAAATGGAATTAGATGGGAGAAATAAAGTCTAATGTTCTACAGCACAGGAGGGTGCTCATGGGTCACCATTATTTGTTATGTATTACATACGTCATGTATTTTCTGAGGAACTAGGAGAAAGGAGTTTGGAGATCCCCAATACAGATAAAACTGACGAATGTTTAAGGAGACATATGCTAGTTACCCTGATCTGATTATACATGGTATACACGCATCCGACTATCACATCATGTACCCTAAACATGTACAACTATAGTGCACCAGTGAACATTTTAAATACACACATTTAAATAACTTAACCTCAGCACCAGGGCCTTTGATGGTGGGAGAAGGCTGGAGGCAGGCGGGCAGCAGCGGGGACTAGAAGGCTCTGCAGCCCACGCTCTCAGAAGGAGCAGAACCCTTCAGAAGGCTGCACACCACATGGCCCGGACCAAGCCGCACGTCACAGGGCCCTGGCCGTCTGGCCACCCGCCCATGCCGCTTGGCCACGGTCCCTGCTATTTTCATGGTTCTGTCATAAAGACATTAGAATCATCTCAAAAGGTAAAGTGATAATATTCATAAGACTGGAGAGTCCTACTGAGCTGCACTCACGCAGGCGTGGGTTCACAGGTGGTTCCAGAACATTCCATACAGAAGTCCTGGATACAGGCGCAACAGCCGGACAGCACTTTGTTTAATCCACAGCCATGTATCAAGCTGAACAAGGAACGCATTAAAACTGGAATCACTCGCAACAGGAAAAGCCCTGCTTAACCTTGTTTTCAGCTTCCATCAACAAATGACAGTTTTCCCGATCCTGGAATTTGTCGCAAGGGCAAACCCGTATATAAAGAACCCAGAAAATGAGAACTTACAAGATGCTCTTCTATGAGGTTTTTGGCAAGGAGCTGCTGCCGAGACAGACTACATGTGCTTCGCATTTCCTCCATCGTTTAGAAATTTCCAAAAGTGATTTCCTCATCATCTTACAGAAACTAACAGATGGAAAAAATTTAAGTCCCAGAAAGTGAAAGTGTTTGGCCAAGTTCTGACGATTAAATCTGAACCAATAGCTCCTAACTCAAGGAGCGCAATGTTATTTATCCAATTAAAACTCAGCCAAGAGCTCCTGACGGTAGATCCGGAGCAGACAATGACACTGCTGGGCACTGCTGAAGTGTTAGCAGAGACAGAATTCCTTTCTTTTTAAAGGTGTAGCCCGACATTTTGCTATGGTTTGTATACTATTGGAGTGTGCCCCCCAATTTTTTTTGTTTTGTTTTATTTGAGAGGTAGAGTTATGGACAGAGAGAAAGGTCTTCCATCTGCTGGTTCACTCCCCAAATGGCCGCAAGGGCCTGAGCTGAGCCAATCCAAAGCCAGGAGCCAGGAGCTTCTTTCAGGTCTCCCATGCAGGTGCAGGAGCCCAAGGACCTGGGCCATCTTCCACTGCTTTCCCAGGCCATAGCAGAGAGCTGGATCAGAAGGGGAGCAGCTGGGGCTCGAATCAGAACCCATATGGGATGCCGGCACCACAGGCAGGGGATTAAGCTACTGCGCCACAGCGCCGGCCCCGCCTAGCCTTCATGTGTTGAAATGGAATCCTCATTATGACGTATGCAGAGGCTGGAAACCTAATCCAACCACGAGGTTTAGAGGTGCAGTCTTTGGGAGGTGATTGGGATTATTTATATTGTATTATTCATATTATTTATTTTATATTCATTGGGAGGAGCTCCCATAACTGCATCCTGCTAGTTTTATTATTTATTTTTATTTTAATTTTGTGTTTATTTTATTTGAGAGGCAGAGAGAGAGGGAGGGAGACCTTCTAGGAGCGGGAGTGGAGAACCAACCCAAGCCTCTCACGTGGATGGCGGGGACCCACCTCTCAGAAACAACACCTGTGCCTCCCAGAGTGCATTAGCGGGAAACTGGGATTGGGGGTGGAGCCAGGACTTGAACTCACATACTCTAATATGGGGTGCAGGCATCCCAACCAGCATTTTAACCACTCTGCCTCTCCCACCCTCACCCCCAGAATCCTGCTGGCTTTATAAGAAGACAGAGAGAGAGTCCAGAGGAGACACACAGATACATAGCCTCACTCTGTCTCTTGTCACGTGGTGCCCTGCACTGCTCAGCGCTCCATCAGGAAGAGGGCCAGCACCAGCTATGGCCCCTTGACCTCGGGCCTCCAGGTCTAGGAGCTGGGATAGCCTCTTCTCTTCCTAGCTCCCTCAGTCTGCAGGGTGACGACCGTCAGAGCCACATGTACAGTGAGCGATCTGCTTACTGCACCTGCAGGCTGTGGCGGGGCGGGGGCAGGATGTAAGTAAAGGACAGTACAGCCAGGACAGTGCCCTCCCCCCACCGGGGAACCCAGGGGAAACGACAAGCAGTTGTCCCTTTGTACACATGGAGGCTTTGTTCCAGCTCTACCACCCAGCATGGAAATCAAGATCTGCAGGTTCTCAAACTCCTTATAGAAAATGGCATTGCATTTGCACAAGGCTTGCACAATGCTCCCCTGTGCTTTAAATCATCCTTAGCTTCTCGTGCCTCCTATAACACAGACGTTAGCAAACGGTTGGTACATTGTCTTGCTCAGAGTCTGACAAGAAGCACATTTGTATGCGCTCCATACAGACACATCTTTAGCAATATTTTGATTGAACTAAGGTTGATTGGATGGGTGTGGAACCAAGAAATATAGAAAAACAAATGTACATATGCCCATACACACGTGCACACACACCTTCTCATCAACTGCAGTGCAAAATAAATTCAGGAATATTTCTTTCCAAGAGACAAGACCAGCAGGTCTGTATTCCCAGCAGGCCAGGCAGAACGCTATCTGAGGTCCAGGAGAAACACACATTGCCTCTCAGTGCATTCCTCCAGCCATTTTTTTTTTACTGAAGTCTGAAAATTATCCCCACAGTATAATAGCAAACTCTTAGTTTTCCTCGTTAGATTGTAATGGCGAGCACTTTGAAAATGTACCTCCTCGGGTCCTTTGCTGTGCTGGAGGTGATGTGCCAACAGCTGAATCCGGAAATCCTCCCGCAAAGACAGCAAAGCCCTGGGACTGGGCACAGGTGGCAGAGGAGCCACAGGTCGGTGTTCACACCACTGTCTTGAGGGACTTCCTGCTGTAACAGGGCCAGAGACCCAATGCCCAGGGGGACACGTGTCAACTTTGACAATCACTACAGCTTGCAAGGATGAACAGCCCACCTTTGTCAAAGATGCCAACGTAAGCTTCTGGTATTGACATTTTTATGCCAGTAGTTAAAAGCCAAATGAACCCGTTTGATTTCTGTATTTGGCTGTTTTCTGACATCACTTCTTTCCTACACAACTGAGATAAGGTAAGCAGAGAAGACCTTTAAAAATCCCAAAAGTGAATAAGAAATAATCGAGGAAGTGCTGTAGACTTTATAAATGTAGGTAGTTTTTTTAAAGACTTATTTATTTTATTTGAAAGAGTTACCGAGAGGCAGAGGCAGAGAGAGAGAGAGAGAGAGAGAGAGAGAGAGAGAGGTCTTCCATCTGCTGGTTCACTCTCCAGATGGCCTCAACAGCTGGAGCTGAGCCGATCCAAAGCCAGGAGCAAAGAGCTTCTTCCAGGTCTCCCATGCGGGTGCAGGGCCCAAGGACTTGGGCCATCCTCCACTGCTTTCCCAGGCCACAGCAGAGAGCTGGATTGGAAGCGGAGCAGCCAGGACTTGAACCGGTGCCCATATGGGATGCCAGCACTGCAGGCGGCGGCTTTACCCACTACGCCACAACGCAGGCCCCTAGAAATGTAGGTTTTGATAAAAAAAAATTAAGTTACCAAGAGAGTCAGACTTTTTAAATTGTCTCATGTTTCTTGTTTTCCAGAAAGACAAGGCTGCTCATTTCTAACTTAGCTATTTGCTAAATGTCTTAATTTTTGTTAACTTTCCCACCCAATTGGTGAAAATAAAAAACAAATGCTCTCATGTTATATTGAGATGTAGTTGACACAGGGAGCTGTGGTGCAGTGAGTTAAGCCACCTGGAGCACCAGTTCACGCCCGGTGCTCCACTCCCTATCTAGCTCCATGCTAATGCGCGTGGGAATGCAGCAGATGATGGCCCAAGTACTTGGGTCACTGCCACCCATGTAGGAGACACAGATGGGGTTCCTGGTCCTGGCTTCAGCCTGGCCCAACCCTGGATATTGCGAGCACCTGGGGGAGTGAACCCTCATATGGAAGATCAGTCTCGCCCTCTCTCTCAATCTCTGTCTCTCTGCCCTTCAAGTAAGTTGTGAAAACCTCGTGATATATTGTTATTATGACTATACTAACAGGTGTGGCATGCATTTGGTTTACAATCCCTAACATCCAATCTTGAATATTGTGAAGTCCTGGAACATTAAAGTTAAGGCATTCAGGAGGTGTGTCCTGGGATTATGACCGGCACTGATGTCAAAGGGTATCTTATCCGGGTCTGATGCACCTGTTAGCTAACGATGTTGGGCACCTTTTCACAGGCGCACTGGCCATCTGTGTATCTTCTTGAAGTTTTACCTGTTCAAGTCCTTTGCCACCGTTTGTAGTTGAATTCTTTGTCCTTATATTGTAAGAGTTTGAAAGTTCTTTATATTTTCTGTATACTAGACCTTTGTCAGAAATAGAGCCTGCAAAGATTTCTCCTGGTTTTTTGATGATCTTTTTATCTACATTTTAGAAAGTTATTTTAATTTCCAAATATCACAGTTTAAATATAAAATTTTTTTGTACTAACGTATGTTTTTAGTGTTTTTTTGCTCTGTTTTGTTTTTGCTTTCCACAGACTAACTAAGTTCTGGGTAAATTTTTTTTTTTTTTGGAATTTATTTTATGATATGAGCTAGTTCTATTTCCTGAGCAGTTGGCTACGTTTCCCCACCTCAGCCCCTCTGTGCCCCCGTGCACTTACTCTGACACTAAGGAAGGCACCTGTGGGCACATCCACTACGCCCAGTCTTCCACTGCCCCCCTGGGGGACTCCCCGGTGATGGCCCAGGGTGGGGGCCACGCTGCCAGTCCCCTTGCTGTGGATTTTCATGCCAGTCTCACCACTAGTGCACCCACATTCTGGAACCTACATCCAATATGCCCGCGGCAAACGGGCTTGTCTCCTTTTTCTGGGCATGCTCAGCTGACAGCCATCAGCAAGGCAGGACCGATGGAAACACTCAGCACAGTGCCTGCTTTGCCCTGAAACTTAGCTGCACTGTGAGAGTTTCAGCCACACTAATGTGGACACACAGTGCTGCAGACGTAGTGGAGTGGGCTTATCTTCCTTGTGTGTAGGTTCCTTCAATGGTAAAATCATACATAATCCTTATACACTGTCAGCCTAGGAGCCTGATGATACAATCCACTGCCTACACAGATTTCACCAGCTTTAAAGACTTGTGTGTGTGTGTGTGTGTGTGTGTGCATAAGTGCTTCCATATACTTCCAGTGCACATGTAAATTTGTGTACCTATCACCATAATCCCCAAACAAAACTTGCCCAAACCGACAAAAACGTGCCCTTGTGCTGTTCCTAACCCTTGAAACAGTGACCCTGTCTCCTACCTGCAATTTTACAATTTAGAGAAGGTCCCCCTTGCATTCCAACATGCATTTGTAAGTCTGAGCTTGAAAATCGGGACTTCAGTTCCATCAGGAGGTAGTATACGCAAACGGCATCTCTGGACCCAACAGACCTGCTGTCAAAGGCAGGTCAAACCTGTCAAACCTCAAACCTGCTGCGCCAAAGGCAGATGACGCTTTCTCAGGATACAGACTTCAGGAACAGGGGCCGCAAAGAAGACCTTTTCCCTCACTACCAAGCCAGAGCATCAGCGACATTTTCCAAGGACCTCGAACTCTTCAGCCCTTCCCACCGACCTACTCTCTCAGCTGTCTCAAAGCCTTCTGTGCTGGGGTGCGGTCGCTTGGAAGGAGCCTGATTAAACCCACTTGACTCTGAACACAGGAGCAGAGGCACTTGCCCTGCCCCGAGTCCCCCACACCCTGTCCCCAGGTGTGTAAATTCCCTCTGGAATGGCTGCTGTCCCTGTCCTGGCTCATCGCCCCTGCTCCGGCCCCTTCCCCGGCGACAGAGCCGGCTTGACTTTCTGGCCGTTTGTGGATCAGCCCCGGCTTGTCTCTGGCTGCAGGCTTCTGCCCGTCGGTGCCCTCTGTCCTGGTGAGATTGCCCCATGGCTTTTTCCAAGTGCCGTTCCAAGGAGCCATCGTCTACCACCCGCTCGTAGAGGCTTCTCCAATCCCCTCGCACAGGGCGAGTGCCTTCTCCGTGTTGTCTGCCCTTCCCCCTCCAGGCTGCTCCGTGGCAGGGCCTTTCCTGCCGCACTGCTGGCTGCTGTATCCCAGGATCCAGACCGTGAGAGGCCTCCAAGATATCTTTTTTCAGCCCTGTGATTAGTGACTGCCATATGAAACTGGCAGGGAGAACACCTAGCCTATTTCCCTCATAGCCAAAATATGTCTTGGTAAAATATAACCAGACCCGCAGTTGCTACACAGATCCTATTTTCACTGTGAAGTTCCGGAAGCCAGGTCATCTGTTTGGGGCAGGCTTTTCTCACGGCAGTGAAGACACTCCGTGGGATGCCTGCTTCCCAGATCACAGTACCTGGTTTGAGTCCTGGCTCAGTTTCAGATCCAGCTTCCGGCTAACACACATCCTGGGAAGGCAGCAGATGATGGCTCAAGTGCTTGGCCCGTACCACCTATATAGGAGGTCTGGATTGAGTTCCTGGTTCATGGCTTCAACCTAGCTCAGCTGTAGCTATTGTAGCCATTTGGTGAGTGAACCAGCAGATGGAAGGTCCCTCCCTCCCTCTCTCTCTCTCTCTCTCTGGCTTTCAAATAAAATTAAAATAAATAAACATTAAAATGGATTCTTTCATGTTGAGTCCCAAGACACAGGAAATACAAGGCTATTTCAAAAACTAGGCATGATTTCAAAAATTTTGCACCAAAATAATCTTATCTTTTAATTTTATTTTCCATGAATTTTTGGAAGTGCCCTTGCATTTGACTACCAGATAATGAAGATATCAGTTTTTAAAAGCATAAGAAAATAATCAACAATGTCTGTTTTTGATGATCCAGCCAATGGAACTGCAGTATGTCGTTTGTACTGAGTTAAAATACTATCTTGGGCCAGCGTCGTGGCTCACTAGGCTAATCCTCAGCCTGCGGCACCAGCAACCTGGGTTCTAGTCCCAGTTGGGGCACCGGATTCTGTCCCGGTTGCTCCTCTTCCAGGCCAGCTCTCTGCTGTGGCCAGGGAGTGCAGTGGAGGATGGCCCAAGTCCTTGGGCCCTGCACCCACATGGGAGACCAGGAGGAAGCATCTGGTTCCTGGCTTCAGATCGGTGCAGCGTGCTGGCTGAGGCAGCCATTTGGGAAGTGAACCAACAGAAAAGGAAGATCTTTCTCTTCTCTCTCTCTCTCTCTCTCTCTCTCACTGTCTAACTCTGTATGTCAAAAAAAAATACTATTTTGGAATACATTATGGTTGAGGTTATGTTTTTTCAGGAGAAGACATGGTCTTAAATTTTACTTTTTTGGAGGGCTGGTGCTGTGGTGTAGCAGGTAAAGCCACCACCTATGATCCCAATATGGGTGATGGTTTGTGTATTAGCTGCTCCACTTCCAGTCCAGCTCCCTGCTAATGTACCCGAGAAAGCAGAGGAAGATGGACTAAGTCCTTGGACCTCTGCATCTCTGTGGGAGACGAGGAAGAAGCTCCTGGCTCCTGGCTTTGGTCTGGCCCAGCCCTGCCTGTTGTGGCCATTTAGGGAATGAACCAGTGGATGGAAGATCTCTGTCTCTGTCTGTCTGTCTGTCTCTTTGTAACTCTTTCAAATAAATAAATACATCTTTTAAAATTTTTTTCATTTATTTACTTTTGAAAAGACAAGGAAAACTACTAAAATTGTCTAGAAGTGCCATAGGCTCATGGAGAATGCATATATCTGAAAGAAATACATGTTTATAAAACAGCTTTCCATAAACCAAGGGTTTCTTTCAACAGATAAAAATACATTAAAGAATAAAAGTTCATGAATTTACAAACCAGATTACCCATATGACATCTCAAGTACACAGTGAATTTGATTCAATTATGTTAATGCATCCAAAAAAAATCAAGAGGCATTGACAGAGAGAGAGAGAGAGCGAGCTCCCATTCCCTGGTTAACTCCTCAGATGCCGGCCACTGCCCTGAGGCCAGGAGCTGGGAACTCAGTTCAGGTCTTACAAGTTGGGCATCGCCACTGCCTCCAGGGTTTGCATTAGTAGGAAACTAGAGACAGGAGGCTGAGCTTGGTGTTAAACCGGGGTACTCTGATACAGGATGCGGGTCCTACCCTACGCAAGCACCAGCAAACGCCCACCCCACCCCCGGGGATGTTGATGCTTTGAGTGAACCAGAGCCGGGTTTTGCCTGTGAGCAACGTGAAGGCACTGTTGGCATACTAATAGACCTCAATGTCAAGAGCAAGTCCTGCTGTGCTCAGAAAGATTTACAGGTGCCCCCAGGGCCACTGCATATCATCCAGAGATCTCAGAAGAGGAAAGCGAGGCCCCTGGGCAGTCAAGGGCAACTCATTTTCTGAATAGAAAGCCTGAGAGTGTGACATGGCCCTACAGCAAATGCAATCAGAAATGCGTCTCCAGAGGACTAGCGGCCTGGGGAAAAGACGTCAGCTTTGGGGATGAAACCGATGCCTCGCCCAGGCGTCCGCTGTGGTTATAGACTTCACCGTTCAGCCGGAAGCCCCCGGGCTGCCTCTTCCTCAGGGAAGCTCAAGCGAACCTGATTCCATTTTGCTATGCAGTCAAAATATGGTTTTGCTTTTAAACGTAGAATTCTAAACTTGTTCGACTTAAATAAAATAGCTTCCGTGTGCTGAGCACCTGCCACGAGCCAGCCACCTCCAAGTGCTTCCTGTTGTTTCCGTTAACCCCTTCATCCTTACGGCAATGCCATGAGGTGGCCTTACTGCATCCATGATGCAAATGGGAGAATGGAGACCCAAAGCCACCAACTACAGTCACAGAGATGCACTCTGCCAGGATCCCGCATCTCATCGACGTAAACGCAGATTCAAACTCGGGCCACTTGTACCCTAATGAATTGCTCCACTCAATTCTTTCAGCTCTTGGCTTGTTGCATGATTGCAGTAGACAAAAAAAGAGTATTTCTTTTATAAACTGGAGACATACTAAGCATCAGTAAGGATTGAATGTCTAAAAACATCTGTGAATTTTAATATTTTATGACAAACATAAGCTCACTTGCTCTGTTTAAACTCACATGCACACGTGTGTATGCACACGTAGACACACATGCATGCACGCACTCATGCCTGGTAGAACACGTCAGACTTGTCCATCAAAAGCTCACGGCCTAGTGATACGATGGTGAAACACTTTGTTTGGCAATGAAGATAAAGAACAAACACAAAAATTAATTTATAAATAAAATAATAAACATAAAGTTGAATTTTTTTTCACCCCTCTGGGCAATTCTGCTTGGGGAAAAGGAGACAATATAACAGTGTATTATCACTTTGGCGGAGACCCCAGCAGGGGCCTCCCAAGCTGCTCCCCAGGGTGAGGATGTGGGCTCCTGTGACGTCCTTTTTCCTTGCTGCACAGCTACAATGAGTGGCATTACCCAGCAATGCTAGATATTCGTTAGCGATGATAAGACACATGCGAAACCTAAGACACAGGTGCGTCCGTATGAGAACGCAGTCTTCTGATCCCCAAAAGCAAAAGAAGGGTGAGAGAGACTGTGTTGTGAGCAGAGCTTGTGACTTTTCCCCCGCTGGTTAAGCTCAGCTGCGGCAACAGCTAAGTCCCATTTCTGTCGGAAGTAACTGCTCAGAGCACAGTGCCTGACACTCTGAGCTTTAAACACACTTAGAGGCTGCCTGCGACAATTCTGCTATAGAGGGGGAAATATTTTCCCCTCTACCCTTCTATGTTTTCTGCCTGGGGCTCTGTAAATTAGACTGATGCAAGAAAGGTTAACAAGAGGGAAACAACCTTATGAAGATGTGCAGTGTGCACACACGTGGAAGCACTGAGAGATGGGTTCTCCAGAGAGATGGTCAGAACACGGACGTGGGTAACATCCTAACAAAGAAAAATTAACACTTAGGAGAGTGACAAGACAAAGAAGAGGGGTTTTTAGCTTTCAAGGACTGGAAACTGTGTGAGGGCACACAAACAGGAAAACTAGCGGAAGGTAAGGACTATTTGCACAAGCCCCTCTCCACGTGGACTTTTTCGTGACCATAAAGCTTCACTGGGAGGTAAGATTTATGGCAGTCTTCATTTCTCAGAATTTTGGACTTTTTAAAAAATTTTTTTTAAGATTTTATTTATTTATGTGTGAGAGAGAGGTACAGACAGTGAGAAGGAGAGACAGAGAGAGAAGTCTTCCATCTGCTGGTTCACTCCCCAGTTGGCTGCATCAGCCAGAGCTGTGCCGACCCGAAGCCAGGAATCAGGAGCCTCTTCTGGGTCTCCCACATGGGTGCGGAGACCCAAGGGCTTGGGCCATCTTCTACGGCTTTCCGAGGCCATAGCAGAGAGCTGGATGGGAAGTGGAGCAGCCGGGTCTTGAACCAGTGCTCATTTGGGATGGCAGCACTGCAGGCAGTGGTTTTACTGGCTATGCCGCAGTGCCGACCTTAATCTTGTAATTTAATTCTGTCAACCTGCCGGTCATAGTTCCACCTGACCTCTGACACATGGTGTTAAATGGAAGGGGTGTTTTGACCCTCTCACAGTTGTAATGGAAGCTGATTCCTCGGCTCTGAGAAGAGGTCAGAAGGCTGATGGATTGTGAGTGTTTTCATGCCTCTTCCCCAAAGGGGTGAGAGGGGCATCGAAACCCCACCAACTTTCCAGGACCTCATGAGCTGTGCAGGGTTTCCTGGGGTGGCTGTGGTGGGCAGACATCAACAGTCTGACTCACTGGGTAAGGGTACGCCCTCCTTATCCACGGGGGATGCATTCCAAGACATTCTGCAGGTGCCCGAAACCATGGGTGGTACTGATTTCCACACGCTCCACTATAAACACTACGGACTTTTTTTCCTATACCTATGATAAAATTTAATATACAAATTAGGTAACATAAGAAATTAACAGCGACTAATGATAGAATGAATAATTATAGTAACATACTCTAATAAAATTATGTAAGGCCTAGGAATCATTTATTTCTGGAATTTTCCATGTAATATTTTCAGACCGAGGTTAATGAAGGAACCATAGAAGTGATGCTGTGGTTAAGACGGATGAGTGCAGCCCACTCTCTGGCACTGAGGCCGGGAGACGGGGTGGTGAGGTTTGTGAAAGCCATGGGCCCTAGACCCAGAAATGAGACACTCAGGGTCAAAGTCCCTGCCCCTGCAGCACGGGAGCTGCAGGACCTCTGGACTCCGCAGCCTGTGTGAAGATGAATTGCAAGTATAAAGCATCTTCCTAACTTGGCAACACCCGCTTGTGTTGTAGTTCAGTCCCAAAGAGACCGTTCCTA